>NC_064640.1:984255121-984558151 GCF_023864345.2 Schistocerca serialis cubense | reverse complement strand
GAGTGCTTGGAGTCCAGGCACCCTACAGTAAGCATAACAAAGTGGCTCACAGCACCTTAAGAAGACTACTGGGGCGGTCGTCGGAACATTGTGCAGAGAATGGAATTAACAAGTCGAAATTTGGAAATTGTGATAAGTTCCTATGGGACCAAACTGCTGATGTCATCAGTCCCTAGGCTTACACACTACTTAATCTAACATAAACCAACTTACGCTAAGGACAAAAGACACACCTATACCCCAGGGAGGACTCCGAAAGCACAACATTGGCCACACGGGACGTGCTCGCAAACGCAGCCATCTCGAGCGCCAGTACACAAACCTTGTTTCAGGAAACGGATATTCGTGAGACAGCTACAGTAAATACGTATATTAGTGTCTCTTTACCCGGAGGAAAATAAAGTCAGTATATACGAACATATGCTCGGATTACGGAAGGAAATCGACTTTTTCCAAAGGAACCATCCCCATAGTTGATTTCGATGCTTTAGAGAAAGCATGGAATGTCTCATTTTGAATAGCTGGAGGCGGTTTGACCCGGCTTTCTCACGAATGTGGGCCTAGACTTTTAACCACAGTACATCCTGAATCAGAAGCAGCACAAAAGAGCCGGTCGCTGTGGCCGAGCGGTTCTAGGCGCTTCAGTCCGGAACCGCGCTGCTGCTACGATCGCAGGTTCGAATCCTGCCTCGGGCATGGATGTGTGTGATGTCCTTAGGTTAGTCAGGTTTAAGTAGTTCTAAGTTCTAGAGGACTGATGGGACTGATGCCTCAGATGTTAAGTCCCATAGAGCTCAGAGCCATTTGCACCATTTTTTTTGTACCAAAGAAAAATAAATCGAAGCTATCTGGCAGAATTTCTATACCAGTTTGTCTGATGTTGCGATAACTTTGTTACAGAGTCTAGAAGATGGACGAAGAAAATTTCAAACATTGCGAGAATGTCAATTGAATTAGGGCGTTTAATGTACTGAAGGGAGAACTTTGACAACATTCCAATTACTCGTAAACAAAATTTCTTTGACAACGTATCTGAAGAAGCAAGTAAAGATTCGAAAATTTATCAGTGATAAACCTTCATGGCTGACCAGGGACGTGGAGCTCAGAATATCTACCGTAGTCTCTAACTGTTACACTACTAAAATACGTGTTTTGGATGTCATCAAAGAATCCGTTTTTACCTTTTTTGTCTCCATGCTTTTCAAGTTTACCTAAGGCTTTCACTTGTACATGATCAGTGGGGATGCACACAATCACTTTTTATGTACAATGCCTGGAATGTTTTAGGAACGAAGAAAGGAAGGAAGATTAGTGCTTAACGCCCCGTCGACATCGAGGTTATTAGGGACGGAGCACAAGCTCGGAATGTTCTAAGAATGGGGAATGAAATCGGCCATGCCTTTTACAGAGGAACCTTCCCCCGCATTTTGGTGGGGCAATTTAGGGAAAGCACGGAAAACTTAAATCCGGATGGTCAGACGCGGATTTGAACCGACGTCCTCAAGAATGCGAGTAGCATGTGCGAATCACTGCGCCACCTAGCTCGGTCTGGGGCACTATTTTGCCTCCTCTACACACCCACCAAGTTTCATCAAGATTGTTTACTGACACTTGGGAATGTTCCCTTCTTAAGGGAGGCGTCTGTCTGCTGTTACCCTCAAGAAGAAGCGTAACTAGAACGGTTTTATGAACCAGATCCTCGTCATTCCCGAGGCCCCAGTTTCAAATGTTTGCGAATGTGTCGCGCATAAGCGTTTTACACGCTACGTTTTGGTCTTCTAGCTTGCCTCTGGCCCAGATACAGCTGCAGATGTGTTGTCAGGCGAGTGCCTGAGATCCTGATCGTTCACTATTTAATAAACTCTCTCATTTTACAAGAGCTTCCAGTCTTAGTGTTTTGTGGCTCCTCATATACATACACTTTCGAACGCACTGATATAATCCCTGAGGCATCTGAAAGACATTTCCGGACGTGAGACGTCACTGTATAGGCCGCAAATGGACACACAACACGGGAACATTCAAAATCCAGAAACATTAAGAATTACCGAGAATCGACATTACGGCTTTCTGAATTGTACGTGCGAAGTTTATTGAACAATCTCGAGTACTATGATTATTTGATGCACGATTGGTTTCAGCTCTAAATAAGCAAGCTTGTGTGCAGTATTCACAAAAACTTGACAGCCAGCATTTGTACGTGACGACTTTGGTCAAAAGGCGCCGATTAAGACGTTACAAATATAGCTATTATATAAAACATTTGAAGATTGTTTATCGAGAAACGGAAGGGGTCACGAAACAAATATAATCAGTGCGATGAGACCTGCCCGATAACGGTGACTTAGAATTCAAAATGTAGCTGAGGTTCACTTTCAACCGTCAAAACCGAAGATGTTCGATACTTGTGGCTACTACCGTAGTCTTCTCTGCTCGTCATCGATACCGGTGGTTCGCAATGGTTGTCAATGCGGGCATACTGCCGAGCAGTTGGGACGTTTCGCCAGTTGCGAAAGCTGTTCTCCGGAGGACGTCGGCCTATCTATTCTGTGCTGTGGCCCACTGGCGCCTGCACTGGTCACACGGTCTGCGCGACCATTATGTTGCCTGGGCGGTAACGCAGATGCGGCATCGGGGCCTCCAACTTATTTTACGTTACTTGCAGAAGTTTATCTCCCGAGAGACGTGGACAGTGGCAATTTCCGCGGAAGTTGCTGCTGGTACTCAACTGCGTTATCAGCAGTTGTGAGGCACAGAGCGGAGCTGGGAACTACGGGTCCATGAGGTGACGCGCTGCGTCCGGAAAATGCATTCGTTTGCAGAATTCTGCCTACATATGCTTCACAACGATGATGCGTAGAATAATTTCATAGAAAAAATACACTGTATTCAAATTTACAACGAAATCGATGCGCAAGATTTTACGAGAGTCAGTAGCTAACAGCCATATATCAACTTATTTGTGGATAGACTGGGTGCAAGTACAGGGAAATTGAACCGGTTGTGAGTTCCTCGTTCATTATAAACTGTGTTTAAAAATATGCTTGGAAAAGGAAGTACTCATAAAATGCGATGATACCTTGAAGATATCCAAAGTGTCTATGGAAAAACTGTTATCTTTCAATGATATTCCCGCCATTTGGCTGCTCAAACTTCTTTATTTCATATCACTATCATCATTTCGACCTTAAACTGAAACCAAGTACAACAATACTGGGTATAATTTGACACTGTTAAGTGAAATCATCGTCAAGATCTATTGAAATGGGTGTACTAGCGTGTACATAAGTCCAAAATCACCGAAATGTATAGCAGACAGGTAGCACACATATTTTCCAGCCATATAACAATTGAGCCACAGAATGAATATCAATATTTTCACCGCACGTGTAATGACTGTAGTGATGTTCATTCTGTGGCCTAATTTTTCTATGGCTGGGAAACATGTTTGCTGCCTGTCTGTCATACATTTCGGTGATTTTGTACTTATGTCCACGCTGGGACACCCAGTTCACTAGATCTTGACGATCACTTCACTTGACAGAGTCTAATTATATTCAACATTGTTATACTTGGTAATGGCTTAAGACCGAAATCGTGATAACAATATAATATATAGAAGTTTGTACAATGAAATGGTGGAAATATCATTCAAACAATATTACATGACTGTGGCCCAAAAGTATGAAAAGATTATCAAAATCATTTCCGTTTCAACTAAATAAACGCTTTTCAGAGTTTGAGTTTCCACTCCGAGTAAGATCGTAAGACACAGTGCAACACAGAAAGGATAAGTGAAAAACTGGTCTGAAGTACTTTAGAGACACCACGAAAAACTTAGAGGATTATCACGCCAACGAACCCCCCTACTTCAGAGGAATAGTATTACCAGCAGCTTTGTAGCGTTCACACTCCATGGCTTGTACATATCAATGTACAGTTGTCTCATTTAAATACTCAACAAGCTAAAATCTTTTGCAATAGTATTAACATCTAACACAAGTAGCACCTACAGTCAATCAAAGATCCCACAAGAGGCTAAAACAACTAACTGGACGAACATGGCATTATATTTCTCCATCATCTGCTACATCTACAAAGTCCTGATCTCCTCCAAGCCAACGTCGCCCAAAACTTAATCGTTCTCTCCTAGACGTCGAACGCCATGCGGTCCATATTCATTTCCGCATCCGCTTACCTAACACTGCATGAATCCTTAGCACACCAAAATCCCATCCTTCCTCACCCAGATGAACACTTACGTTCATACCATAAATATTACAGTCTAGACTCTCTAGAGCAGCGGCATAATCAGAATGTCATCGACGACATAATGGGAATCGATTTTATTATCCCAAACACTCATTCCGTCAGTGTTGCTATAGGCAGAAAGAGCATTTACATAATGGAAATAGCAAAAAGCAAACAGCGCGTATCTCCACGTTTCCGCGCAAAGGAGTGTATGGGAAAAAAAGCGTGGGTTGCAAAAAATATAGCGAAGCGAAGACGGCTGGTACGCAGCGATCGATCTTTAATCACCTCTGAAAAAGTCACCAGGAAACAGAAAGATGGAACATATTGATAGCCGAGCGGTCGAGGGCGCTGCAGTCATGGACTGTGCGGCTGGTCCCGGCGGAGGTTCGAGTCCTCCCTCGGGCATGGGTGTGTGTGTTTGTCCTTAGGATAATTTAGGTTAAGTAGTGTGTAAGCTTAGGGACTGATGACGTTAGCAGTTAAGTCCCATAAGATTTCACACACATTTGAACATTTTTTGAACATATTGATAGCCTGTGTTCCTGAGACGATTGTTTTGGTGCATCGCCATTCATAGTGACCGGGGCGATTCCAGTATGGAAGATATGATGTTAGATTTAGCACCTGACTGGATGGAAATTAATGTGAAGAAGAGCAGCAAAAGACTGGTTGACAAGGTTACTTCATCGCCAACAGAGAAGCTAAGGAGTGGTATGAGTGCAGAGGATTTGGAAATATTGCTCATGCAGACTTTCCTGAGGACTGATCTTTCATGATTTGTTCTGCTATTTTTGTATTTAGGAACATATGGATTAAACTATTGTTCTTGTTTAGACTTTCTGAATAAATTTTTGAGGATTAGGGTTCATGCTCTGCAAGGTTACACTGTTCGTTATACTTTTTCTTTCTTCTTGATTTTCCAGCTTTGGGCTATTAGAGCCACTTGCCTGCATTTTGAAAATTCTGTATCAGCACTGAATTCAGTTTTGACTTAGAAATTTCTCTTATTTGATAAATGAAGATCAGTTAAACAGTTACGGCAGTAATATCGAACTTCAAAGAACCTGTATTAGTGACAACTATATACTTTCCCTCCTTCCTAAGTTGGTTCCGGTTTGTCCACATTAATTCATTGTTGTGCATAAAATGAGGAGTATCCCGGAATTATTTACGGTTCCGTCATTATCAGACAGTACCATTCCGTAAGTAAAACCATTGAGTCTTACGTTTTGAATGTGTTATGGATGCAAAAACATAATGCTACGATAATAACGCAGCTTACATTATGAGACACTCCAACTTTTCACTGAATTCCGATCGTGCCCGAACTTGTCATAATGTGTCTCGATTTCGATGTGAATCCTCAAGTTCATAATACTGATTATGCAAGTAGAAGTCGTGTGATACTGAGAGTAGCAAGATTCATTGTGGGCTCCATGACACGCATCAATTTTCATTTTTTTTATTTGCACGCTTTTAAATTTGACTTTCAGCTAATCAGCCATTCAGGTAGCTAACCATCTTGTTTAACGACGTCTGTTTTCTAGTATGAGTCAGCAGTCCCTACTACACACTCATATACATTGACATACATACTTTCGTTATCTTATATCTGTCTGGACGCACAATAAAGTCATCCTTACAAGGGAAGTTAACGGGAACGTGATGTGGAATGAGATTTGTAAAGTCATAACGTGGTATTTCATATGGCGAAGAAGTTGCGAAAATGGACACCAGAAGAGACCGCATGATATTTTCGCGATGTGCTACGAAACGTGAACAGTCGCGATGCAGGATCGGTTTTTATGTCACTGGCAGAACCCAGCAGACGTAATTTTGTAATAGGCCTAGCTCTTTCTGAGATCCAGGTGCCATGCTTGGTGGCTTTTCTGCTACAGCTTGCGTGTTAGGAGAATACGCTGTTATAAGGCACAGGCGCGTTACTGTTGTATAAAACCGCGTCAAGTTTTTAGTTCTATCTACGGTAATGATGCGTGGGTGTCTATAACTGCTATGGTACCCCCGAGTGGAAACGTACGCATGGAATACAACGCCAGATTACTTTCGGGGTCTGTTTAACCCCTTAAATGCAAAATTGGGCACAAACGAAAACATTCGTATTGCACTATCTTACTCCGTCTACACACTCGCCAAGATTCATCATGACCGTTTATTGACACTTGGTAATGTTCCCTTGTTAGTGAAAGATAACCTCCAGGTCCAGGCAGAGAATGTGCGAATGCAAACCAGTGGCTGAGTGTAGCGGGTGTCATTGAACAATACGCAGAAAGATGAGAACTATCGAGAATAAGTGTCAGTTAGTGTAACTAGAACACTGTAAATCACTCAGAATTAAAATAAGCAGTAGTTTACATGTAACATGAAGTCAACAGAAGAATCTAAACTGCTGGTTTAGAAAAACGCATGCATCCTTAGTAGGAGCAGAGTAGCTCGTTGAGCTATAGTCTGTTCTGTCTCTCTCTCTTTCTCTGGTAGTTTAGTCATGAGCGTATGAGCTAAAGCACTGCAACTTCTTCTTTGCTGCACTCTCTCTCGAACACTTCCCAGGTTGTAATCCACGAGTTCCCTCCAACACCAGAATTCAATAGAGTCTATTCGACGACGTTCAGCCTTTATTGTGGTCCAGGTCTCGCATCTGTACATCATAACTGGAAAGACTATAGCCCTTACTATACGGATCTTTGCTGTTAAAGTTATGCGTCTATCTCTTAAAACATCGTCCAGATTGAACATTGCCTTTCTGCCAAGTAACCCTAGCGTCTCTTTACTTCGTGGCTGTAGTCACCATCAGCAGAAATCTGGGAGCAGAGATAAAAGAAAATAAAAATTTATTATTTAAAAACCACATATCATCTAACTGAGTGTACCGTACTAAATTTTTAATGTCGTATACAATACGAATAATATACACTCTAAGACGGAAAAAAGGACGCACCACGAAGGAGTGATCCGAAAGGGACGGAAATCGTAGATGTGATGTAGATGTACAGCCAAATAAGTGATTACAATTTCAAGAAAATTGATGACTTATTCGAGAGAAAGAGCTTCACAAATTGAGCAATTCAACAACGCGTTGGTCTATGTACGGCAATTACGCAAGCAGTTATTCGGCTAGACACTGATTAATAGTGTAGTTAGATGCCCTCCTGAGGGATATCGTGCCAAATTCTGTGGACCAACTGGTGCGCATTAGATCGTCAAAATCCCGAGCTGATTGGAAGGCCTTACCCATAATTCTCCTAACGTTCTCAATTGGGGACGATCCGGCGAGCTTATTGGCCAAAGTGAGGTTTGGCATGCACGAAGACAAGCAGCAGGAACTCTGACCGCGTGCTGTCGGTAATTATCTAGTTGAAATGTAAACCCAGGATCGCTTGCCATCAAGGACAAAAAAACGGGGTGTAGGCCTACCGCTATAAGAGTGCCGCGCCTGACAACCAAAGGGGTCCTGCAACGAAAAGAAACTCCTGGTTGTATGGCGGACAGTAGTCAAGATGATATCCCATCGCGGGCATCTGCAGACGCGTGTTCGGCCTGGAATCTCGTCGGGCGGAGTAGAACTGTTTTCATCGATGAGTCCCGCTTCGAAGTGAGCCCCAATGACCACGGAAGATGTGTCTGAAGATGCCCCGAACAACGGTGGCATACCGATCTGCCTGCTGCCCGACAACCAGCACTGGTGGTACCTTTGGTTGCCATCCGCGGTGCCCTCATAGCGCAGTGGTACCCCATTTCCTTGTCCTTCGTGGCAAGCCATCCTGGGCTTACATTTCACCGAGATAATGCCCGCCCACACACGGCAAGAGTTTCTACTGCTTGTCTTTGTGCATGCCAAGCCCTACCTTCGCCAGCAAGGTCGCCGAATCTCTCCCCAGTTGAGAATGTTTGGAAGACCCTCCAACCATCTCGGAATTTTGACGATTTAACGCGCCAGTTGGACATAATTTGGCACGATGTCTCGCAGGACGACACCCAGCAACTCTGTCAATGGATGGTAAGCCGAATAATAAGCTTGTGTAAGTGCCGGAGCCGGACCAACGCGTTACTGAATTGCTAAGTTTGTGAAGCCCTTTCTCTTGATTAAATCATCCAATTTTTCTGAAATTGATATCATTTGTCTGTCTGTATATGTACATCACACCTACCAACTTCCGTCCCATTCGGATAATTCCTTCGTGATGGGTCTATTTTTGTATTAGAGTGAATTTCAACTTCGTCTAATAAGTGAAAGTAAATAAAAGATAACCACGAGAAAGCCGAGGCATTACAATAACTTGCCAGCTGTGCAACCGTAATGTATCCACCACTCAGTATTTCGCTGGTAGGAACAAAACAAATACATGCCGCATTATGTTATTTCACAGTTTAAGGCCATGTTGGCTATGATAGAGTAACTGACGATCAGACCTAGAGTACAACGGAATTCACCACTAGATGGCGGTCCGCAATAAATGCCATCAATTAAAAATAACTTAATTTGGTCCCACGTTTGTATAACATTACGTTTAACAAAGTAAGCACCAAGTAACGATAACAGCAAAATTACACAAATTATACTTAAAGGGAGACAGCTTTACGTCATACAAGATACATAACAGAACTGCCTTTAGAGAAAAACTACAACGTCGGCATTTACAGAGAAACCAAATAAGATTTGACCTTAGCAGTTGGTTTCACTGCAAGCGAAATATGACAGAAATTAAGGATAATATAACTAGAAACTGTAAAGCAAGCTGCCACACAATGTACAATAGCAATGTGAAATACATTTCACAAATAAAAGTTTCTTTTAAAAACATGCGCTAGTCCAAAAATATATATATAAAATATAATTTTATTTATAACATTTACGTATTTACATCAACGTGCTATCACTGTATAAATAAAATTGTAGTTGGTATACAACCATTAGACACCAGTTCTGATAACACATAGAGCCGCTAGCCATTTAAAGGAAGTTATCAGCTCTTACACTTATCGGACGATTATGTTACACAAACGCAATGATATTTTATTTATACATTCTGAATACGTCGGCATGAACAGCAAAATATAATTTTTTTTAATCATCGTGATATTATCTGTCATGTACTACTAGGTTTGTTGGTTACATATATACCACTACCATGGATTATAAGTGTTTTGTTACTATTATTCTCATAAGACCTGCAACATGTACAAGTGGAATTTCTTTTATTAGTACCAAGTTGTTATTGAGTTTTTATATATGCTCTGCTGTGTTTTTATATTGCTTTAAGCCTGTAACCTCTGCATATTTTGTTTTATAGATCTGAATATGGCAATTTATATTGCCGAAACTAGTAATCCACTTACGTGGTAACGTAGCGAGATTGGAAAATAAATAAAAGTTTTCCTAAAAAGACTAAAATGAAAAATTTTTTGATCGCCTCGTGCACCGACTGCCCATGTTACCTAACCAGCGCGAACTTATTGTTCCAATGTCATAACTAATACAGTACACATCACAGATTCATAGCTTCTTTTTAAATCTTGCCTAATTGAGTCTAGGAAAACATATCTACTTAATTTAATGGCAGACCGAAACTATGTGTCAGAGTGACCGAGGAGGAAACGAAAGTATATAATGTATGCTTAAAAGGTGCGAGAAAATGATTATGCTTTGAAACCTAGAAATTAGAAAACAATACAGAAGCATAATCGATTAACTGGACCACTTGTGCACTGAATGTAACATTTAATTCAATTTATGGGTGATATAGGATAAAAGATTCTAAAGATTTCGGTTGTTAATGCCATGTAAAGGACCAATGAAAAAAAAAATTGAAACGGTCTTGATGTACAGAAGTGGCGCATATCAGATATTTTCAGAAACAACAATAGTTAATTTACTCCTGCTTAGAATCTATAATATAATCCCTAAACACCCTGGGAATGTATCTTGTGTGAGTACACGGAACGTAAATTCCTGAAAGCACTTTGTGTTGTAGTTGTGTGTAGGCTCGGAACTCCCTGTTAAAATCTCCAAGCGGGAAATTTTTTCATGTTGTGCAGTCTCCGTAGTGTTTTTTCCAAATTGTTTGCACACTAGTGTCCAAAAGTAAAGCAACTATTTCCTCGTTCTGTGTCTAATTCACGATATAATCATGCGAACTGTCAACCAAATGTCCGTGCGATCGTGTTCTGCACGGAAGATGGCGTTCCGGCCAACGGACAACCACGACACGATGACGTCAGGGCACCTATGAAACGAGGTAGTGTTTGCTGGGTATTCCTACACCCACACTCGCTGTGTACACAGTCACAGCCGGTGCAGTGTGACACAGAGAAGATGCCTACCAGACTCTGCGGTGGAGGGCCGTAGGACACAGGACAGTCGCAAACTGATTTTGCTCGATGGCTTAATGTGAATCGTTCTGCTGTTTCTCGGATCTGGCGACAGTTTATAGAGACCGAAACTGTTTCCCGAAGGCCAGGACATGGCAGATCATTTGTGACATCAGACAGAGAGGACCGTTATTTGACTGTAAGGGCACGACGGTACCACCTTAGTACTGCACGGCAACCGGCATGTGAGCTCGCGGCATCCACTGGACGTGTTGTATCGAGACAAACGGTGTACAGAAGGCTTCAACAGAGTGGCTTTTAATGTCAGAGGCCTGCTGTACGTGTACCTCTGACGCGTCTCCACAGAAGGGAACGTCTAGAGTGGAGCCATCAACGTGCCACCTGGACGGTCGAACAGTGGGCCAATGTTCTTTTCGCAGATGAGTCCCGATTTGGTCAGGAGAGTGATACTCGAAGGAGTCGCATCTGAAGGGAACGTGGAACTAGATTTCTGGAACCAAACACTGTGTACTAGCCCGATATCGAGGAGGATCCCTAATGATGTGGGCAGGGATTATGTTAACCACACGAACACCTCTTCAAGATATTGTACGGGTGAATCGGCAAGGTTTAACTTCTGTCAGGTGTCGTGACGAGATCTTGGGAATTCATGTGTGGTTGTTGCGAGGCGCTTTGGGCCCAGACTTCGTATTGATAGACGATAATACTCGACCTCATAGAGCACGGATGGTTGATGTTTTCTCGGAAACGGAAGGTACTGCACACATGGCGTGGCCTGCTCGCTCTCCTGATTTGAATTCGACAGAGCATGTCTGGGGTGCACTAGGGAGACGGCTTGCATCACGTCAGCATCCACCAACCACTCTCCAAGACTGCGAGCAGCTCTGCAGGAACAAGGGGCGTTATTGCCTCAACTTGAGATTGATGACATTATTTACAACATACCCCGTCTTTGTCATGCCTGTATTGCTCCCAGAGGTGGTCACACCCATAATGAGCACATTAACCAGTTGTCGGTAGGTGTGTGCAAATCCGTTAAGTTATAAAAAAAGGAAGAACATTTTTGTCTACCGTTATGCATGTTGTAGTTATTTACGTTCTGTATTCTTTACATTGTTTGTACTTTACTACCACCTTTGCGTACTGTTTTGTGGCAAAATACAAGAAACCTTGTAAAATTTCCGTTTAATGCTTTAATTTTGTACACAAGTGTATTTAAAAGACGCCGGTATTCAGCTTTGACCTATACGCTGTGGGGATCTTGTCCTCCAATGAAACCAGTCCGGTTCGAAAACTGGAACGTCTGTTTGTGTTTGCATTAAGAACTTATCTTTGTAAATGTCGCTGTTGTCCAGCTTTCAATTATAAGTAGCTGTGGATGCCATTCTGCTCTAGAACCGGCCCGCTTCGAACTTTGGGTCGTAATTTTGTGCTTTTTTGATTTGTTTAACGAACTTATCCTTGTACATCACACTCTTATAATTGTGTTATTTTCAAAATTGCGCTTGAGTTAACGTGGTAGTGTTGTAACTATTGCTGGCTGTCTGGTGTTCGGCTTTTAGTATTTTTAATTTACATTAAGAGATTTATGTTTGTACATCGAACTTTGTTTCTTGTTCGGCTGTGGACATTGCAGTTATGTTAATATGGCACTTTCGTAACTAGTGTCGGCTGTATGGTCTTTGCTGCCCAAAACTAAAAAACTAAATAAATAAAAAAATAATGCACCGATTTCCAATGATCGCGCTGTCGACGGGACGTTAAATTCTAATCTTCCTTCTTTCTCTCCTTTGTGCATTCCCTCTGAACTGCTGCGACACTACGCTGCAGTATGCTTGGTCCATAATATGGCGCTATAATTGGCCTTTCCTAAGGATGTCCTGCAGAACGAATGGTAATGTCAGAATGTCTTCTGTTATTGGTCTTCGGGCTGAAAGGCATTTTGTTTGATCCGGCAAAAATATTTTTGTTTCCTTAGACCCTTGTACTGGCGTCCATCTAAGAGGCTTCTTCCTTAATGAAGTTACTTCGATAAGAGGGACTTCAGATTAATGTATACATTACTCTGAGGGTACACTAAAATTTGAATTTTCTTAGCTTTTCTGGTGCAGCACTTTCAACATAAACTGCATTTATTTTGTGGATCGAGTATTACACCAGAGTGCGAAAGTTAAGCTAAAACAGAAAATGAGGAGACTGATAGATGAAAACTAAGCGAACACTGTAAATTATATCCAACACCTCACTGTAATCCGGCGTTGTGATATCTTGTATAGGAAACACATACTCCTTGCTCAAATACGCATCTGATTAAAATCTTTCCGATTTCTCCATAAATTTCTTTATTTCACTTGTTACGCAAATACTGAAACATGTTTCATTTTTACCTGCACTTCGCAGCATAACATGACTGACTATGAGTGTAACATCCATGAAAGTTCATCTTTGTCGCTGGATCGTAACAGCAGTTATCAGAAGAAACACACTGTCGCCCGACGTACCTGCCTAAACATTTCGGACGATACGGCTTGTTTAGTGGCGTGAACTCAGAAAAAAATTCTAGACATTATTAGTTGTGCTAGATTCTTCATTTGTTGCTAGGTTCTTCATACACAAATCATTAAAACAAAATAAACAGTTGCTCAATCACCAAATAAATATTGGAAACTAAACTTTATATAAAATAATTGACGAAATTAAATGAAAAAGAAAAGAGCCTTTTCCATCCCTCACCCTCTCCCACTTAAGCCTCCCTTCCATCCAATTTCATTTCACTTCTTGCAACTCACATTCTCCTCCAACTCACACTCCATCGCACTACTTACTATACACTTATGTCCACTCATCCCGACTTCTCCCTCCCACAGCCAAAAAAATCTCCATCACTATTCATTCACTTCTCTTACACAATATATAAATGCATAGCAACATAATTTAATAGAATTACACACATATAATAATCTCAAGATAAAAAAGGGTATAGGTCAAAGAAAAACTAGTAGCAATGTTATGTTGACAATTTAAAAAAAAAAAAAAAAATACCACAATACTTACTTAAGGTATTAAAAGAAACAGAAAATAGTGCTGTGCTAAAAAGTGTGCTGTGTAAAACACAAAAAATGCATAGTTCTGCAGAGCAACTAAAACTTAGACTACAACTATCATTGTCTAAAGAAGAAAAACATGAACAATGTGCTAGCAGACGGCATTTCCCGATGTAGGCGAGAAATCAAGCGGAAATCACCGTAAGTAAAGGCCAACATATTGTTAACGAACTGTTTTTCGATCGTAAAGCGCATCAAAACGTAAATAACTTTATACAGACCACTGATGATGCTTTATCTCAATAAAGCGAAACGCGCCTGCTCAAAAAAGAAAACACGCACTTTTTGTAGTTGTAATGACAGAACAAAAATACCTGCAAGAACGTGGTAGATTCTTATACAGTTCTTGACTTAGTTTTCCTTAAACGCTTTTAGAGAATCTTGTCTACAGCATTTTATGTGTAACGTTGTATCTGACAGTAAACTATAACTACTTCTGTCGTAAGGTCCAACCGTGACACAGTAAAGTTTTCCGTGTTATTGAAATGTTCTTCTTTACCCTTGACTTTTTGGTGTTTGGTTGTTTCTGCTGGTCCATCACCCTCCAGTAAATGTCCTGTTTTCATTCTCATTCGCTTAACATAAATTCTTATTCACATATACATCACGCTTGCCTCGTGTGGCATGAACCTATTCCACATTCAAGGTCCTTTTATTAAATGTCAGAGTTTGTTTATAAAAAAGACATTGAGCTGTGCTCCTGCACACGGCTTTGATCAGTATCTCGTGTGTACAATTAAACAGCAGTCTGCGGGATGAGCGATGTCTTCCGAGGAAACTGTTGGAATTCCAAATTGCTCATAAAATTCGCCCGAATAATCGTTGCAGGAAGGGTGTCTGATGCCCTCATATGCCTTTAGCGGCGTGATGTAGCCGATTCATTGCCAATGTGCCGCATCATAGGTGTGTGGCACGCTTCTCTGTCAAAAAGATTTCGATATCATTTTCACTGATTCTGTTAACAAGCCTGTTGGCTGATTTCATTTCCAATCCACGCCTGCCTGAGCTAAAATGTCCCCTTTAATGAGCTCTCTGCCTGCAGGACATTAAACTCTTATAGGTCAAAGCTGTAGGCTGGACAGAAACAGCATACAAACATACACAGCAAATAATTTATAACCATCAAAGAAATTAATTAGCAACTCTACATAAACAAAATAATGCATTCTCAAATATGAAACACTAAAATAATTGAATTGCTGATTAATTGATTTTCAAAAATGGATTGAGTAATCATTCAGGTTTGGCAGTACGAAGAAGTCGATGGAAAGTGACGTTTGTTTCCCATTTAATAGCTGTTCGGGTTGATTCTTCTTGTGCTTCTTGGGCGGCAGCATTTCAAGCAAAAAGTATGGCTCATCAAATTACCAGCAAGAGTAGCGGACTTATATTTTCAAATATATTTATGTGTACAATCTGTATTTTAAATACAGAAATACGAAACTCAATTAACTGGTGAATTTCATATTTGCTTCCTCCTTGCCACTGCTTACACAGAACACAACTTTTTCAAATAACTAGTGGTCGTTCTTGAGGGAAGCCACTTGCCTGCGTATAAAACAGCCTATATTACAGGAAAATGTCTTACCAGAAGAAACTCGTAGCGGTTGTTATTCCATACGTACAGAAGATTATTGAAGGTGGTGATGGGTTCTATTCAGGAAACTTGGCTCCTCTTTCAACCATTAATTGGCCAAAAACTGGGTAAATTTGACAACAGAATTTATCAATTACATAAGCATTGACTCATAAGTCTGTGTAGTCATTAACTTTTGTTTAGCAGATGGCACTCTGCTTCCAGTTACCACATCAGAGTAACACCCGAGCAAACAAATACGGTAAGGTTCATTCGACGAGAAACAGACTTACTGCATGCAGAACACTGCAATTGTTGTGGTTTATTCATATTAGTTGACAATTCCAAACCGAGAAAGGCAGCTCTGTCGGTTCTAACTAATGGCCACTTGTCAGGATGTGTGTATGTAAATAGCGGTATGAGCTAAAAATGTAGCTGCTAGTAGTAGTAACGTGTGCGATTGTCGTGACAGGAAATTTTTTTACAGGGACGATTTGGACAAATCCAAGGATTATGAAGTTCACAACGACTCAGATAAGGAATCTGAATATGTTCTTGTGCGTAAGTGCGCTTGAGAAGTTGTTGCTATTATGGTAAATGTGAATCATTCTGTAACCAACTAAACAAACATTAAGTTGTCTCGTTCGATTGTTTACGTGACAGCGTAAGGACATAAATTTTTGGGGATATACATCCTTAATACCATAGATTACTTTCTGAGGTGCTTATACTACATTATTCCAGAAAGTGGTGATGGAATTATTAGTATCATAAACTGAAACACTTCGGAGCTTTTAAATTTGTATTTTTGAGAGGAACGCACGTAAAGTGCACGCCTTGCAAGTAAACAGAGTTAACTACCCATTGACGTATTATTAAAAATAAAATTTTGGATATTATTTACTATTTTAAAAACGTCGTTACTCCAGAAATATTTGAAAAGAACCACTTAGCCGAATAAAAAATTACAGTAGATGTACTTAAAATATATTATTTATAAGATTTTACTGTGTACTTAATCAAAACAACCAACTTTACCCTAATCATTGTTTACAGCCAAGGACTTCAAAAATGGTTCAAATGGCTCTGAGCACTATGCAACTTAACTTCTGAGGTCATCAGTCGCCTAGAACTTAGAACTAATTAAACCTAAATAACCTAAGGACATCAGACACATCCATGCCCGAGGCAGGATTCGAACCTGCGACCGTAGCGGTCGCGCGGTTCCAGACTGAAGCGGCCAGAACCGCACGGCCACTCCGGCCGGCCCAGGAACTTCAACTGCTTCCCATAAACGAATTGAAGACGAAGGAATTGCACTTTGTACGGCTGTTACCTTCTCCAGAATGTGAAAGACGAATGGCGTGGTCCTGGATGGGTCGTAAAAAGGAACGGCTGTGCTCGTTGTACGCTCTATCGCATTGCGTAGAGATCACTGACCGCATCACGCCACCTGACATATGACACCAGAGAAATAAAAAAAAAGCATTCAGTCAAGGAGAACGAAGTAAACAACATGTAGCATTAGGTGTTGGCTGAATTTATCATGCAGAAGTAATATTTTGATAGTTAGCTTTCTTTTTTCTTTAAAGTTCTTGACTTTGGATCCCCAGGGGTACCCATTCTCCAACTCCTCTTAACGAGTAAATAACCACAAGTGCCATAACCCGATTTCCCAAAAACTTCCTTCAGTAGAAGAGGGATCAAAATAAGCGAACACGTATCTCTGCTTATACGTAGATACTCGACCGTTTCTTAGAAAAGTTTTCAATTTGCTTATGTGCCTTTTAACGATTGAGTAGTTCAGTCGGAGCTTCGGCGCGGTGGGTAGAGTCGCTCTACTTCATATTTTTGCGCCCCATGTTCGGGACGCGATTATTACTTCTATTTTTGTTTTTGTTAATCTATCCATGTCCGTAGAATATTACTTCAGAAATTGTTTCGAATGTGTATTGAAATGACGTTCTTATTCATCTACTAATTGTATGTCTGCTGAATGAATTAAAAAAAAAAAAAAGAAACAGCAAATGAATGACAAAATGTTTGAAATTGTTTTCGGTGGTAATTCTTGTTGTATCTTTGATTCAATCCATTGCAAGCGCCAGTTTTCGGAAAAGTGATCCGTTACGCGCCGTTTGCCCCGAAATTATTGCCAACGCTGAAGCGATGTTGACGACGTTCCTTTTCCGAGTGAGACTCATACCAAGAAACGTGCCTTCGCGCGACGTCGTGTTCGGAATTTCTACGTTTCGAATGTTTCTACGATCGGTATCTTCCAAGGGAATTCACCAAATCCTCCTGAAGAATAAACATAAGAATAAAGTATAGCAATTAATATAACAACTGATATAAGAATGAAATATAAGAATATGATAATTTAAAAAGGTACCCCTGAAAATACCACACACACATACTCGTATGTGGTATGATAAATTTATGACATCGTGAAACCCAGTTGTAATTTTACAATTAATATAGGTCGAGGCTGTTTATGTTCATTTTAAAGTACTTTTTGCCAGACCGCTGTTCTCCACGAGAAATGTTCTCAAAAATTACTTATAAATACAATAATAAAGTTTCGAACACGGGGCACAAAACTGGGACGTCGGCGACGCTAGCCAGTGTGGCATCATTTCGGCTGAGATAACTGCGCTCAAAAAATCATCTTAAGTACGTCGAAAACTTTGATCGTCATCTCAGAGGCGGTCGAGTATCAACGGATAAGCCAAGACACGTGTTCGCTTATTTTGGCTCCTCTTCCACTGAGCTAAGTTTCTGGAAATTCGAGTAGTGGCACTTGCCGTCTTATTCTCGTAAGCTAGGTCAAGAAAAATTATTACAATTTTTAAAAATTGTCATATAAGAGTCACAGAAAACATACCCATAACAACTTAGCTATGCAGTTACCACAGTATATTCCGCAAGGTCTCATCACAGCCATGCACGCGTTATAATTATGTAAATGCCTGTCAAAAAAGTGAAGCACTCAGAAAAAATGGTCGAATATCAATGTTGGCGGTATGTGATTTAGAGTTGCAGTTCTCTGTGAGAGGTAGAACGGCTACCAGAGTGCGTTATGTTGTTCGTGTTTAGTGTTGTTATCGGGTCTGGTATGGCACACAAGGGACGTGCACGGTGTCAGATGTGAATGGCGCGGAGATGTCGGGGTACTCGTGTGAGGCACCATCATTAGCATATGACAGAGCGTGAAAGGGGCCTCATTGTGGATTTCTGTTTGGTCAGCCGGCCGAATCGTGCAATATCCACATTTGTGGAGTATTCGGTAACATCGAATAAACCCCAGAGTTTCTACGATCAGAATATCTTTTCCGGCGTAACATCAAGCGCTGGCACGTCGGCCCGAAACGTTGCAGCCGAGAAGGCTGTGAGACGACGTCAGCCAATAGAACGCTGCTCAGTCAACTCGCTTCCACTGATCTAAGCACTATGTTCCTACACCAATGAAACGTTGTTGACAATATCTTTAGTTTAAAAGCGATTACATACGAATCATCTGCTGTGGAATCCCACAAAGACACTTATTTTCCTCACATGTGCTCTTCACTGTAACTAGCTCTACAGATTGCTGCATATTCTGTTGTGCTTTCACGGAGCAGATATAACAATGACACACACGTGCTTGTATGATACACGGATGTCCAACGCTGTATCATCTTCGATATGGTTCACCGTTATTGACCCCCTTTCGATAGAGAATACAAAATCAGCACTCGAATGTCAAAAGAACCTCGCTCTAATTCACATTCCCAGCCGGTAGGGAATCGCACCCTACTATTCGTTAAATTTTCTTGAATCGGCAGTATTTCCCATTCTTTGCACACAAAGGCGACAGAAAGAATCTCCGGAACCTGCTATGAGCCTTGATTGACGCACGACGTGCATTCTACAGAAACAGTGTTTGTTCGTGCCTACAGTGGTACGGTGATTATCTCGTTATGACAGAACAGCTCCCGTATGAACGCATGTCCCAACTGTGTGGACATGCCAGCCGGATAATCGGATTAATAAATGAAAGAAGAATCAAGGTTAACTATAGCACGTACTTTTCGTATACTCGTACTGTATGATTGTGTCAAATTATACGCCGAAGAGCCAAAGAAGCTGGTACCAGCTTAATATCCTGTAGGGCACCCTCGAGCACACCGAAGTGCCGCAACACGACATAGCATGGAGTCGACTAATATCTGAAGTAGTACTGCAGGGAACTGACCCCATGAAACCTGCAGGGCTGTCCATAAATCCGTAAGAGGACGAGAGGTTGGAGATCTCTTCTGAACAGCACGATACAAGGCATCCCACATATGCTCTATAATGTTCCTTTCCGGGGAGTCTGGTGGCAAGCGGAAATATTTAATCTTAAAAGAGTGTTCCTAGACCCACTCTGTAGCAATTCTGGACGTTTGGGGTGTCGCATTGTCCTGCTGAAATTGTTCAAGTCCGTCGGAATGCATAATGGACATTAATGGATGCAGGTGATCAGACAGGATGCCTACGTGCGTGTCACCTGTCAGAGTCGTATCTAGACGTATCAGGAGTCCCATATGACTCAAACTGCACGCACCCCATTCCATTAAAGAGCCGCCACAGTCCCCCGCTTACCCGCAGGGTCCATTGACTCATGAGGTTGTCTCCATACCCGTACACGTCCATCAGCTCGATACAATTTGAAACGAGATTCGTCCGACCAGCAACACGTTTCCAGTCATCAACAGTCCAATGTCGATGTCTACGGCCCCAGGCGAGGCGTAAAGCTTTGAGTCGTGCAGTCATCCGGGGTACACGAGTGGGCCTTCAGCTCCAAAAGCCCATAACGATGATGTTTCGTCGAATGGTTCGCACACTGAAACTTGTCGATGGCCCAGCACTGAATTCTGCAGCAATTTGCGGAAGGGTTGCACTTCTGTCATGTCGAATGATTCTCTTCAGTCGTCGCTGGTTCCATTATTGCAGGATCTTTTTCCGGCCGCAGCGATGTCGAGGATTTGATGTTTTACCGGATTCCTGATATTCACGGTACACTCGTGAAATGATCGTATGGGAAAATCCCCACTACATCGGTACCTTGGAGATGCTGTGTCCCATCGCTCGTGCGCCGACTATAGCACCACGTTCAAACTCACTTAAATCTTGATGACCTCCTACTGTAACAGCATTAACTGATCTAACCACTGCACCAGACACTTGTTGCCTTATATAGGCGTTGCCGACCGCGGCGCTGTATTCTGCCTGTTTACATATCTCTGTATCCGAATACGCATCGCCGGCCACTGTGCTCGAGCGGTTCTAGGCGCTTCAGTCCAGAACCACTCGGCTGCTACGGTCGCAGGTTCGAATCCTGCCTCGGGCATGGATGTGTATGATGTCCTTAAGTTAGTTAGGTTTATGCAGTTCTAAGTCTAGGGGGCTGATGACCTTAGATGTTAAGTCCCATAGTGCTCAGAGCCATTTGAACTATTTTTTGAATACGCATGCCTATAGCAGTTTCTTTGGTGCTTCAGTGTAACAGTTGTTAGAGTCAGTTCCATTGTAGCCTCGTCCGTGCACAGTTTTTGCTACTATCTCCACTACCAATGGGCTCCTTGCGAATTGCACGTATTCCGAGTCACAGACATTACAAGAGGTGGCGAATGGAAGTATGCTGCGTCAGAGGTTCTTCCGGAAGCGGTCGAGTATTCTTTTATGTCGCGCCCAGCGCCGCTAAAGGACTGTAATGACTCTGTTAAACTTAACGGTGAGTCAGCTGGTTGTCAGCTGAACAATATCGTAGTTGCCTCCTGTATGTAATGGCTCAATGATCCCGCGCCTAAAGCGGAGGCGGAGGCGCAGGGTCGGTGTGAGAGAGCGGGACAGCATTCCACCCGAAGAATCTGCGCCAGCTCTCTTCAAGCAGTCCCACGCCTGCGGTCGCGCGCAACGACGGGCGCCGTAAGTCGTGAGGAATCGCGTTTGTACGGTTCGACCAGTAGTTTATCAAATTAATGCTCGGCTAAAGATTCTGAGTGATTTCGTCGTAAGCTGCTTATTGTTGGTGTGGTCTTCAGTCCGAAGATTGGTTTGCTACGGATCTCCGTGCTGCTCTATCCTGTGCAACATCTCCGAATAACTACTGCAGCCTATATTCTTCTGAATCTGGTTACTCTCTTTACGATTTTAACCCCCATATTTCCCTCAAATACTAAACCGGTGATCCCTTGATGTCTCAGAATGTGTCTTATCAGCCGATAGTTTCTTTTAGTCAAGCTCTGCAACAAATAGTGAAACCCTTCTACCACTCTCGTTTCCTAATCTAATTCCCACAGTATCACCTGATTTAATTCAACTGCATTCCATTATCCCTGTTTTGCTCTTGTTGATGTTCATCTGATATTCTCCTTTCAAGACGCTGTCCGTTTCATTCGACTGCTCTTCCTAGTCCTTCGCTGTCTCTGATAGAATTACTGTGCCATCGACCAACCTCAAAGTTTTTATTTTTTCTCCCTGGACTTTAATTCCTACTCTAAACATTTCTTTGGTTTCCTTTACTGCTTGTTCAGTCAACAGATTGAATAACATCAGGCATAGACTACAACCCTGTCTCGCTTCCTTCTTGACCATTGCTTCACATTCATGCCACTCGACTCTTATATCAACCATCTGGTTTCTCTTCAAGTTGTAAATTGCTTTTGGCTCCCTGTACTTCACACCTGCTTCCTTCAGAATTTCAAAAATAGTGTGTCAATGAACATCGTCAAAAGATGTGCGAGTCAACACTGTCAAAAGTCTACGAATGCTACAAACGTAGGTTTGTCTTGCCTTAACCTATCGCCTAAGGTAAGTCGTAATGTCACCAGTGCCTCGCTAAATTTCTCCGAAATCCAAACTGATTTTCCCCGACGTCGGCTTCTAACAGTTTTTGCTTTCCTCTGTAAAGAATTCGTGTTAGTATTTGCAATCATGACTTACACTGAAGTGACAAAGAAACTGGTATAGGCATGCGTATTCAGATACAGACATATGTAAACAGGCAGAATACGGTGCTACGGTCGGCAAAAGTCTATATAAGACAACAAGAGTCTGGCGCAGCTGTTAGATCAGTTACTGCTGCTACAATGGCAGGTTAACAATATTTAAGTGAGTTTGAACGTGGTGTTATAGTCGCCGCACGAGCGATGGGACACAGGAACATTAGGAATCCGGTAAAACATCAGATCCCCGACATCGCTGTGACCGGAAAAAGATCCTGCAAGAACGGGACCACCGACAACTGAAGAAAATGTTCAACGTGACACAAGTAAAACCCTTCCGCAGATTGCTGCAGACTTCAGTGATGGGCCATCAACAAGTGTCAGCGTGCGAACTATTCAACGAAACATTATCGATATGGGCTTTCGGAGCCGAATGCCCACTCGTGTACCCTTGATGACTGCACGATACAAAGCTTTACGCCTCGCCTGGATCCGTCAACACCGACATTGGACCGTTGATGACTGGAAACATGTTGCCTGGTCGGATGCGTCTCGTTTCCAATTGTATCAAGCGGATGGACGTCTAAGGGTATGGAGACAACCTCATGAATCCATGGACCCTGCGTGTCAGCAAGGCACTGTTCAAGCTGGTGAAGGCTCAGTAATGGTATGGGGTGTGTGCTGTTGCAGTGATATGGGACCCCTGATACGTCTATATACGACTCTGACAGGTGACACATATGGAAGGATCGTGTCTGATCACCTGCACTCATTCATGTCCAATGCGCAATCCGACGAACGTGGGAAATTCTAGTGGGACCATACGACACCACACACGTCCAGAATTGCTACAGAGTGACCCCAGGAACACACTTCTGAGTTTAAACACTTCCACTGGCCACCAGACTCACCAGACGTGAACATAGTTGAGTATATCTGGGATGCCTCGCAACGTGCTGTTCAGAAGAGATCACCACCCCCTCGTAGTCTTAAAGATTTATAGAAAGCCATGCAGGATTCATGGTGTCAGTTCCCTCCAACACTACTTCGGACGTTAGTCGAGTCCATACCACGTCGTGTTGCTGGACATCTGCGTGCTGGCCGCTGCAGTACGCGATATTAGGCAGGTATACCAATTTCTTTGGCTCTTGAGTGTATTAAACTAACAGTTCGGTAATTTTGACTCCTGTCAGGAACTGCTGTCTTTGGTGTTGGGATTATAACTTTATTTTTGACGACTGGGGTATTTTGCCTGTCTCATACATGTTACACACTAGATGGAAGAGTTTTGTCATGACTGGCTCTCTTCAGACTATCAGAAGTTCTGACGGAATGTTGTCTAGCCCAGGGGCCTTATAATGAATTAACCTCAAATAGACACATAAAACAAAATTGAATCACCCCAAGAAAATTTTTGCATCATTTGTGTATACCATGAAGACATACAGCCTTGCATATAGCCCGATGTATAGCAAGCATACTCATTTCACAGAATGGCGGTGACACAGTATGTGTCTTTGTTCAGAAAACAGTGTAGGGCTTTTGTAAATAGTATATTAACGTTCTGCGGATATCTACGTATCGTCGTACATGAATTGTTGCTTTATGTCAGCAAGAGAAACTGTGGACCTGGAATCGTTTCCAAAACGCAGATAGTGTTCATGACTTGCTCTTGCTGGTCCCCTTGTGTACAAAAATGGTTCAAATGGCTCTGAGCACTATGGGACTTAACGTCTGAGGTCATCAGTCCCCTAGAACTTAGAATTACTTAAGCCTAACTAACCTAAGGACATCACACACATCCATGCCCGAGGCAGGATTCGAACCTGCGACCGTAGCGGTCGCGCGGTTCCAGACTGTAGCGCCTAGAACCGCTAGGCCACTCCGGCCGGCCCGTAGTGTACAACCGCCTAGATAACCGACAGCTGCGACTTCTAGCTCGCATAAACCGCGACCAGACTGCCACCACAATAAACGATGACTTTGTGAGTGCCACTGGGACGCATGTTCCCAACCAAAATAACGAAACAATGTTTCTGTACTAGACGGCTATGGAGATTCCCGGCCCTTACACCTAGACACCATTGTGGACAGCACAGATGGGCAAAAAAATCACAAAGGATGGACAACGGAAACTTGAAACAACGTTCTCTTCACAGATGTATGCCGTGTGTGTGTGATAACTATATGAGCGTCGCCACGTGTGCTGAAGGAACCCGTGCCGAGAGACGTACCGCCAAACGGAAACAGCAAGGTATCGGAGCAGTGGAGTCACATAGAGGCGTCGGACGCCAGGGCAAACACAGCGCATCACAGTACAGGAATAACATCCTCCCACTCATCGTTGAACCGTTTCATTGACCTCTTCCGGGAGGAATTCAAATTTATCGACGCCAACTCCCGAGTCCATCGTTTAGGCATAACCAAAGATGTCATCAACCGTCTCGGTATTGCCCGAATGGACTGGCCTGCAAACCGAATCCCATGCAACGTTCTTAAGATCGACAGAAAAGAGCTGTTTTTGTGTATCCTGATTCACCACGAAATTAACAGAAGTTGCAGAGGATTACCACTGAAGAATGGAATAAATTAGACCAGCAGTGGTTGAATGATCTCGCCCGTAGCATCGCACGTAAGATGCGGACAACCATTTGGACATATTTATCTGTACTGAATGGCGTTATTATACAATGGGCTTATCACAGGAAAAGTGATTTTGTTTCAGTTAGATTATAGTCGAAGTGATTTTTGGGTTTTGACTATCAATATAATGTAAGATTCATTACTTCTGAGTCACCATTTCACTATTGCACATAGTGCCTTAGAACTTTCGTTTGGCTGGTGATACATAACTTTTCTGTGTGTGAATTTTAGTGCTTGTGTGCCGACTCTGTAATCGAGGTCGCTGAAGTATGCCAGCTCGATACTACTCGAATCCTGGTGATGTAAAATATTTTTATCACCAGTAACAGTGAGGGAGGTGGAGACCACTATCTCACCACTGCCCAATAACATTATGCGTTAAATTACAATCCAATTTCCTGTCACTGTGTGACATTGCAAATCGTAATATACAGTATCTATCGGGGGCGGAAAATCCGTGCCGGACCCCTTGGTGCTATTTAAGAAGAGTAGGATATATACCGGCACTTTGTTTCAACATATTCCTCTTTTCCATTCTGTACTCATGCGTGATATCGCGTAACAAATCAGCGCGCGTGCACTCATCAAACATCTACATGATGCAGATACTTCATAACAGGACTCCTGCAGTACTTCCAACGTTTAATCGGCTGCGAATGAGACTGACTTCAATTCTTGAGGATATACGTCCACAATTGTTCCTTGTCAGATTCTGTGGCTTTCTAGGAACATGTTCCTCTGTATTTTATTTCTGATGTTGTTTGTTCATCAGCCAGTTTCTTAATAGTCAAGAGGTTTTCCATGGAGTTGAATTCAGGACTCTCGGTTTCTCCTGTGTTCTCCTTACACTTTATGAAAAGGACGGTACAAAATTTTGTTTAGATATCGTAGGTTGCAGAAAATTATTCATCAGCCAAAATTGCGACCGATATTCTTCCCCATTATACCTATTCTGACTTTAATCGCTGTCACAGTTACATTTACAGAGGAAGATATTTCTCGAGAAGTCTGGCAGTGTTGACGATTTCATGTGTATGTACGCTATTTCGACTATTGATGAGGTTATTATACAGCGTATTCCATTTATCTTGACCGCCGTGCAGGGTAGCCGCGCGATCTGGGGCGCCTTGTCACGGTCCGTGTGGCTCCCCGCGTCGAGTCCTCCCTCGGGAGTGGATGTGTGTGTTGTCCTTAGCGTAAGTTAGTTTAAGTTAGATTAAGTAGTGCGTAAGCTTAGGGACCGATGATCTTAGCAGTTTGGTCCCATAAGACCTAACCACAAATTTCCAATATCCAACTTATCTTGACCACCCTAAATAACAGTTTGTCCGAATGTAAATTCTAGTACCTCCCGGCGCGGAAGTCGAACACGCGCCGGAACAAATGGACGTGGCCAGCCCGTAGAGGGCTCCGCGTCCGCGGCGGCTATTCCGCGCAGCGAGGGCGCCACCGCTACACCACGTGCAGACCGGCCAACAGCCGCTCCCTCCGGTTCTGCCCTAGTCCAGTCACTCTAGTACTCGCTCTGGATTGCGTCTCTATCTCGGCAGTACTGCGTTCTGGTCGTTGCTCGTTGTTGACATTTGCCTGGATGGTTCCGAGTTGATTTACTGTTGGTGTTTCGTGTTGTGGTTTCTACAAGCCTCCGTTGTTTATCTGTTCCTGGTTGTGTCGGTCATTGTCGGTTGTCGTTGGTCTGTCGTCCGACTCGTCCTTGTGTTTACCCGGTGGTGCGTGCTCCACCGCCGGCGGCTTCCCCGCCTGGCGGCTCCGATCCGCAGCCCAAGGCGTTCGCATGGTTGGTTTTGGTTACTACACAAATTACAAAATGTTCCAAGCAAATGTTCATTAGCCGTCAGGGAGATATATATCAGCATGATTGCCTTCCTTGTAGCTTTGTTTTTGACAAAGATATGAACAGCGGTATGACTTTCTTAAATGGCACCCACACTGGCCCAACATGCCGAAGGGACCGCTCAGGATTGGCATCAAGTTTTCTTCACAGATGAGTGTCGCATATGCCTTCAACCAGATAATCGTCGGAGATGTGTTTGGAGGTAACCCTGTCACGCTGAACGCCTTAGACACACTGTCCAGCGAGTGCAGCAAGGTGAAGGTTCCCTGCTGTTTAGGCGCGGCATTATGTGGGGTCGACGTACGCCGCTGGTGGTCATTGAAGGCGCTGTAACGGCTGTACGATACGTGAATGCAATCCTCCGACCCATAGTGCAAACATATCTCGGCAGCATACGTCTTAATGGACGACAATTCGCCCCCCCCCCCCCCCCCCCCCGCTATCGTGCACATCGTGTGAATGACTTCCTTCAAGATAACGCCCGCTCGACTAGAGTGGCCAGCATGTTCTCCAGACACGAAAAGGACTGTTTGTGGACGACGTGACCCACCAACCATTCTGAGGCGTCTACGCCGAATCGCCGTTGAGGAGTGGGACAATCTGGACCATCAGTGCCTTGATGAACTTGTGGATAGTACGCCACGACGACTACGACGACTAAAGGCATGCATCAATGCATGAGGACGTGCTACTGGGTATTAGAGGTATCAGTGTGTACAGCAATCAGGACCACCACCTCTGAAGGTCTCGCTGTATGGTGGTGCAGCAGGCAATGTGTGGTTTTCATGGGCAATAAAAAGGGTAGAAATGAAGTTTACGTTGATCTCTATTCCAATTTTCTGTA
Source organism: Schistocerca serialis cubense (assembly GCF_023864345.2). Taxonomy (NCBI): domain Eukaryota; kingdom Metazoa; phylum Arthropoda; class Insecta; order Orthoptera; family Acrididae; genus Schistocerca; species Schistocerca serialis. The sequence continues at coordinate 984,530,562 of NC_064640.1, read as the reverse complement.
CACGTTGCGGAACTCTCAGAACCGAGGTGATGCAAAACTTTTTTTTTCACTACTAACTGAGAGTTTCATGTGGCTTTGAAGTTTCCACGCAGGTGTTATTCGTTACCCTTACGAATAACTACCAGTGGCGAGCGCGAAAGAAACGCGGAGCCGTGAAAAGAGCCTTTACACAGGCCAAAACTGTTCTGCAGATTGGGAAAATCTCCTGCTAGAAACAGTGGGCTATATTTCACTTACCTGTATGATGTGTTCACAGAAAAACTTCCGTGGTCGAAGTAACCTAGTAGTTTGCGCTGTGATGACACTAGCTTTGGTGATCTTAGCCTAAGAAATTTGCCCCAGTTTATCAAAGATACTGAGAACTGGAGGACGAGTCATAAGGCACTGAACTGCGCCTGGTAAAATGATCCAGTGGTTTCAACAGAGTGCACTAGAGCTGCTGACGTATTCCTCGCTGTCCACTGACACGCAGATGCTCTCTCTCATGACAGTAGCGGCTTCCCGTTCTTTTCAAGGCACAGACCTGCCATGAATAAAATTAGGACTAATCGAGATGCGAGGGCAACTAATAGCGTGTCTGGAACCAACAGGGGCGATATCGACACAGCAAAAAAATTACGCGTTCGCTGTTGATGTATTTGTTTGCAATATCTGCCCAACGCTACGTGCTGCCTGTGCAGACTTGCGGGATGCCTGTTGTGTCTGTTCTAACAGCCGCCTGAAAACCGTCTTCGAGGTTCCGTTAGACTGCTTCTAATATTTCTCACACTTATGCCAAAGCCAGTCGTATCTATCTTCACAGTGGTGTAGTGGCTAGCACACTGGACTCACATTCGGGAGGACGACGGTTCGAACCCGCGTCCGGCCATCCTGATTTAGGTTTTCCGTGATTTCTCTAAATCGCTTCAGGCGAATGTCAGGACGATTCCCTTCAAATGGCACAGCTGACGTCCCCATGCTTCCCTAATCCGATGGGACCGATCACCTCGCTGTTTGGTCCCCTCTCCCACATCAACCAACCAACCTGGAGCTAGGTGGATGGGAACTTCGCGGATGAATGACTCGGCTTAGGACTGTTTGCAATGAAGGTTGGAAGACTCGACTGGCAACTGCGGCTTATTCCTAATGGATCAGCATCCCATGCCCTGCGTGACTCAGCATAGAGTTTTCGACGCTGTAAGAACTCTGACTTTGTAATCCCTACATGTATTCTACACTGAAGAGCCAAAGAAACAGTTACACCTGTCTAATACCGTGTAGGGCCCACGCGAACACGGAGCAGTTCCACAACAGGACGTGGCATGGACTTGACTAACGTCTGAAGTAGTGCTGGAGGGAACTGACACCGTGAATTCTGCAGGGCTCTCCATAAACACGTAAGAGCACGAGAGGGTGGAGATCTCTTCTGACAGCACGTTGCATGGCATCCGATGTATGCTCAATAATGTTCATGTCTGGAGAGTTTGGTGGCCAGCGGAAGTGTTTCAACTAAGAAGAGTGCTCCTGGAGCCACTCTGTAGCAATTCTGGACGTGTGGGGTATAGCATTGTCCTGCTGGAATTGCCAAAGTACGTCGGAATGCACAATGGACATGAATACATATCGATGTGTTTCGTTGAATGGTTCGCGCGCTGATACTTGTTGTTGCCCTAGCACTGAAATTTACAGCAATTTGTGGAATGATTGCACTTCTGTAACGCTGAACGATTCTCTTCAGTCGTCGTTGGTCCCGTTGTTGAAGGATCTCTTTCCCCACGCAGCGATGTCGGAGATTTGATGTTTTCCCGGATTCCTGATATTCACGGTACACTCGTGAAATGGTCGTATGGAAAAATCTCCTCTTCATCGCTACCTCGGAGATGCTGTGTCCCATGCTCGTGCGCCGACCGTAACAGCACGTTCAACTCACTTAAGCCCGCATCTCGTGGTCGTGCGGTAGCGTTCTCGCTTCCCACGCCCGGGTTCCCGGGTTCGATTCCCGGCGGGGTCAGGGACTTTCTCTGCCTCGTGATGGCTGGGTGTTGTGTGCTGTCCTTAGGTTAGTTGTGTTTAAGTAGTTCTAAGTTCTAGGCGACTGATGACCATAGATGTTAAGCCCCATAGTGCTCAGAGCCATTTGAACCATTTTTTTGAACTCACTTAAATCTTGCTAACCTGTCATTGTAGTACCTTTAACCGATCTAACAACTGCGCCAGGTACTTGTTGTCTTATGTAGGCGCTGCTGAGCGCAGCGCCGTATTCTGACTGTTTACATATCTCTTTATTTGAGTAAGCATGCCTGTACCAGTTTCTTTGCCGGCCGAAGTGCCAGAGCGGTTGTAGGAGCTACAGTCTGGAACCGCGACCGCTACGATCGCAGGTTCGAATCCTGCCTCGGGCATGGCTGTGTGTGATGTCCTTAGATTAGTTAGATTTAAGTAGCTCTAAGTTCTAGGGGACTGATGACCTCAGATGTTAAGTCCCATAGTGCTCAGAGCCATTTGTTACTTATGTGACGCCCAGTGACTAGATCACATTCCAAGTCACTCAGCTTTCCCAACCAACCCATCCTGCTGCTGCTGCTTCTCCAATGACAACACAATAGTCACCGCATCCTTCTATACTCGCGCGTCCGTCTCTAGTGACATCTACCAGTCAGTTCCACGTTACATAGGTGTCTCCAGATGCTTATGATGAGAGCGAGTATAGCGCTTTCTACAGGCTGTGCAGATAAATAAAATCGTTACAAAAATATTGCTCGATTTTTGTCATTGTAGTCACACCGACAGCAAATCTGAAATGATCTCATTTTCTCGTACGCGTAACATTAGACACAGTAATTTCCGGATCGTGATTCCCTTACTGGAACTGATGCATTTTCCTTCCTTCACCTTCCAAGCAAGTGTGTATCATCGCCCCAGAAACATATTTAGTAAACTTTCACATCGCTTCGTGTCTCGTTCTGTTACGCGTATACAGAGTCCTAATTATTCGTCACAACAAACTGAACTAACGACGCTTATCTCGATGAAGTACTTTTCTCTCAACTGAGGCGCACACTTCGCTTGACCTAGCTGCTGTTACATTCTCAGTGTTTTCTGTTTGCAGAGAGCGTCCTCTAACGATGTTTGCTCCAAAAATGTTTATGTTGCAGCGTACTTCATTAGTTGAACGCGTATACATGCGGCACAACGAGAAGGCTGATTATTGTACGGGTGTCGGGGAAGATACGAATCTGCCTTACTCTCAACAGTAAAAGGTTTACCAACCACAGATATCATCCTTATGCCTTGCTACAGCTAGAACAACGAAAACACAGACCCTATCGAAGTACGTCCGACAATATTCCGGAAACAAAACTATATCGTAGAAAATTAATTGTGCACAAATACTTCCGTATCAGCTGCCCCCCGTCCCTTCCTCCGTGAGTCTTTCCATTTTTTCCGTTATCGAGACAGTCGCGTTAGATATGTGATTTATCATTGGTGTTTTAAGTGAAGTTCTTGTACAAGTAATTTTTTTCTTTATCTTCCTGTAGTCCGAAGTCACTGCGGAAAGAAAGCTTAACAATGATGATCATTAATTTCTTGCGTAGAATGCCTTGCATCTAAGTTGTTCTTCGTTGACAGTGATGAATGTAGATAGAGTTATTCATATCGCATACTTAATTGTGTAACAGCTGTTTCTTTGTGGCTCTTTTCATTTAACGTATCGTAAGCTAAGGTTAGCTTCTTATTCGTTTCCTCACATATCTGGACCACATAAATTCGTCTACGTACTGATGTGTGTGTTCTATCTCAGATATTATGGTTAGGCGCAGCAGTCCCAAATTCCGTGTCATACTGCATAAAATATGTTTAAGTTATGTAATTCCTAAACTTCAGTCATCGAGGTTATTGTCCTTTTTGTAAAATACACTCCAGAAAAGTAAGTAAAATCGCGCTTTTATGTACAGTGTCTCTACTGATACTACTCTGTTTCACATTCAAACAGAAAGTCTGTTGCTTTAGCGTCTTAATGGTTTCTCGATGGTTTTGTTTCAGATGATCATATCATTCCGTTTGGCTGTAAAATTCGTCATGATATATTACGTCTCTTTCAGTCCTCGAGTGTTATTTCGTGGAATAATTTACTATACGAATGGAATGGTTGCTTGTCCCGCGAAATGGGGGATAGGCACTTCTTTATCCTGCCTAGCTTCAAAAGTTATTTCTACATTACATATAGCCCATGTTCATTTTATTTACTGTAACTCGTTTGTCTAGGTGTCTACCTATTGATTTAATTACGCCTCTGATGCAAGTAGATGTAAGGAGAGAAGGAAGACCGCTATTCAGACTGCTCCAAAGCCCTATAGCCAAACAAAGGCCTTATAACGAACAAAGATTTAGAGTGCAGTGTAATCTAAAGAGACATTGCGTGAATATCCCATTTTAAACACGTTATTGTAAAAATAATATTTTTAATACTCGCATCGCTTCTCTTTTCCTGTGTAAGAGACTTACGTAGTCTTCATTACTTATCTCAAAAAAGCTGTAGTGCAGCACTGTAGATTTTCACAATTTCTTTTCATCAGTTTTTCAGGTGTCTCTAACTAACAACCGCTGTCCTATTTCCTCATTCTAATTACAAAGGACAATCAAATAAAAAACAGACAGGTGGAAGAAAGTAAGTAAACTCTTTATTATTTCAAAAGTTACATTATCCCACTGTGAGACAAGACGGTCAGTGCCTTCACGGAAAAATGTTTCAGACTGCGTACGGAGGCACGATTGTACCCAGGCGTGCTTCTTTCCGTCTGAAGTAAATCGACGGCCACGAATATATTTCTCCAGGATTCCAAAAATGTGGAAATCGCATGGGTAGAGATCTGGACTGTATGGAGGATGTGTTAGGGCTTCCCAGCGACATTTCTGCTGCGTAGTCGAAACAACGTCGGTAAAATGTGGGCGGGGATTGTCCTGCAACAGTGTGTTGTCATCCGACAACTTTCCGGGACGTATAGACTCGAGGGCGCGCTTCGACTTTTGCAAATTTTCCACGTACCGCTGTGAGTTAATTGTGGCGCTGTGTTTCAGAAAATTAATGACCAACGGGCACTTGAAGTGACAGAAAAAGATCGTCGTGACTTTCCTATAGCTGGCGTGTACAGCTGTGGATTTTTTCGGTGGGTGTGAATCCGTGTGCTTCCATTGCTGGCTCTGACGTTTGCTCTCCAGACGACACCACGCTTCACCTTCCGCCACAATAAGGGACACAAAACGATGTTCTTTAGTTCCAAGTGCTGCAGAGATGTCGGTGTTTTGTTCACTTCCGCTCCTCCGTCAGGTTGTCGAGAATCCACTACGCACTGATTTTCCGGAATTTCAGATGCTCTGTCGTAATGGCGTGAGCGGTACCGTGATGGTAGCATCCATCGCAGCAATTACAGAATTGAATGACATCGTGAGCCTTTCCTGGCCGACTGTTGCCTTTCAGTGTCACCCGACCTTCTCTAAATCGTTTAATCCACGCGAACAGAAGCGCACGTGGCATACTATGCTCGCCATACGCAACACACATTTGGACACGAATTTCACTTCCTGACAGTCCTTCCGCAGTCAAAACCGCACTAGACCTCGCTGTTCGCCTTTCCCGGCCTCCGTAGTGGGGTTGGACTCGCTGACCTCACGTTGACCACGTCTAACACACAAAATGCTCAGCGGGGAACGTTCACACTGTTCCTTCCTGTTTCCCAATAGGTGGCACTTCTAGACACACACCTACCTGCACTACCAACGTCCGCACTATGCCCTTTATATAGTCTATGTTGTTTACGTTTGACTACTCCTTATAATTGTGCATCATGTAAATTCTTACTCGTTGATGAAATTGTTGGTGCGTTCCGTGAAAATATAATTCTTTCTTAGAGGCAAACAAAGTACCTTATTCAGGCAATGAGTATTACGATCAATGCAAGAATTTCGCATTGCTCTCCTGCGCAATTTCGTACTGTTTAATGCTGCCTTCAGCCGCCGTATTGAGAAGTGTCAACTGCGTATGTCTAATGTGTGATGAGTTCTTGTGCATTGCCGCGCAGAGTGGCCGCGCGGTTTGAGGCGTCGTGTCACGGGCTGCGCGGCCACTGCCGCCGGAGGTTGGAGTCCTCACCCGGGTATGGCTGTGTGTGTTGTTCGTAGCATAAGTTAGTTTAAGTATTGTGTAAGTCTAGGGACCGATGACCTATGCAATTTGGTCTCTAAGGAATTCATACACATTTGAAAATTTTATTTTTCTTGTGCATTGTTGTTCTGCACCAGTATGCAGGGGCGGGAAGAGGTTGAAACCCGGTCCTTTTTATAGCCTATCCCTCTCGAATAGCACCAAGAAGTCCTCCGAGCTTAGTATTCGCGTCTGGCGGACAGATCACCATCAACAGTGTAGGATATATCCCCACTCTACGAGACTCTGCGAAGAGTTATGGACTTAAATCAAGGAAAGTGACACATAGCCTGGTGATCACGAACTTCATGTAACCACTTCTTTTGTACTTGACGACCGAACACTGATGATGAAAATATCTTTCACCACCGAACTCCAGCTGGGTACCAGCAACTGTAGGTTCACCGCTGTAGTGTGAATAGCGACCATGGCTGTGGTGTTACATCTGGCCAGCCCACCACTTCTGGAAGCCAGTGAACTTGGAAGCAGCTGGCGCCATCCTGCTTGGAGGTGTGACTCAAGCAGCCATTTTGAACACTGATTAATCAAAACTAATCGTGGAGGAGTAGGTGAAGAGAATGGGCAGTACCACAATCGTGGCAACGGGAAGAGCCCAAATTCCACTCCTTAATAGTGATGAAGAATGCATTCGAGAACAGAAAATTAATATTACCCACTGGAATCGGTAGGAAAGTGTGCATCGGTGTTCAGTATCGAGTTCACATGTCATTAAGAATCAGTTAAAATAAAAGTTACTACACGAAAATGCGATCAATGAAGTCCCTACTAGGTTGAGACGGGCGCGAGAAAGAAATACTGGAAATAGCGGAGCATGATGGCACATTACCTGGCCTCTAGACCAGTGTTTCCCAACCCTTCTGAGGCCATTACCCCTGAGTGCAATCAGATATTACCTAGTACTCCCCACCACTAACATCACAAACATCAGTGCCTAATTAAACTATAGAATGAAAAAAAAAATGAGTTTGAACACTTTTGTTTACAGAATGACGAAAGATGGTTTCTGTAGGTGTTTCATTATATCATAAAGTAATGATTCTGCTTATTTCTAACAATGTCTTTTTATATAAAGGTGAAGCAGTGCATTGCTAGTGCTACTTGCAACTCCTCTTCAGAAAAGAAAGCTATCCACATTGGGAGTAGACACTTGTTACAAAATATGCTTCCTCTGCACCACTCCTCTCCCTAGCGACTCTTGCTTCACTCACTCTCTATACCTTCATTTAAAAGCAGCCGAATTAAAATGCGCGCGGGACACTTACTGTTCGTAAATTACTTCATTGCTGGACTCCTTACTTCTGAACTGGTAGAAATTGGAAGACCTTAGGCTGCCAGAGCTTTATATCTGACAACTAATATTAATAATAATAACACTGTGTTGGCCCTGCAGCACTCTAGGAACTATTGCATAGTTACTGTTGCGCCGTGCCATCAGATAGATGGCTTATCTGTTGCCAAATGAATAATGAAGCAATTTGAGGTCCATTCGGGAAGTACCTGCAACCCAGAGATTGCGTTTTGATGAGATATTAGGGCAAATGTAGTGTATACCTCTCAGTTTCACTGTCGTAGATGCAAGGCACAAAGTAAAAAGTTTGTGTGTAAAAAGTGAACTATGTGGGTAGAAGATGTTCATACATTCCTTTCATCAGCTTCAACTTCAACCAAATTGTATCACGGGTTAATGCTCGTGCTTGCAAAAAAAGATAAAGGCTGGAAACTTAGTAATTATTATTAGAGTCTTACGAAATAGTGATAATAATAATGATCTTTAAAAAGTGATGTAGTTTCATGATCGTAACAAAATGGAATTCTTTTATTTTTACCACTTAGAAAATTTCATTTTACCCCCAATGGGGTAATTATCTCCAGGTGGGGAAGAACTGCTGTAAGCTGTAGCATCTGGCCGTGTTGTACCAACGGCGGCTGCTGGTTGTCCATGAGGTCCTGTGTGAGGGGCACGGACGCTACGTGTTCACTGTCCGAGGACACCAACAAAAGTGAGGCCGCTTGTCCCAGCACGAAACACCAGACTGTCAGGATAGCACTGTTTTCTATTTCCCCTCTAAACGGCCGTTCCTACAGAAAGCTATATCCGTCTGACGAGAGAGATCTGAGGGAGCTCTCAGCCATTACCTGGCTGGTACTTAACGCCATCTACCTCCCAGCAACGTATCCCTGCTTTCCTGGCAACCAAGGAGCTTCTTTAACGGTTCCCGCCACCTAGATGACTACCGATCGGCCGAAGTGGCCGTGCGGTTAAAGGCGCTGCAGTCTGGAACCGCAAGACCGCTACGGTCGCAGGTTCGAATCCTGCCTCGGGCATGGATGTTTGTGATGTCCTTAGGTTAGTTAGGTTTAACTAGTTCTAAGTTCTAGGGGACTAATGACCTCAGCCGTTGAGTCCCATAGTGCTCAGAGCCATTTGAACCATTTGACTACCAATAATTAGAGTTTGAAAGCTGTTACCTTAAGATTAACTTGGTCCAGAATAACTCCTGCACAGGAGAGCAATGTTGAGTAATTTCCGTTTCACTCTCTTCTCGGAGACACACAGAAAATAGGGAGTCAGAGGTATCTATTTTAATTTATAGCTTAATTTCCTAATAAAATAAAAGTAGTATCACAAGGTGGCTTGAATATTTATTCTCTAAGAAAATCGCTTGGGGTTAAATGTCTCAGATTTCAAAATTATTATCGGTGCTTCTTCAGCAATACGTTTATTCGTAATTACTTCGTAATGCTTCATATTTATACACAGAATGCCGCTAGCATGTGTGGATGTTCGATCCATGAATCAAGTAATATTATAGGGAGTTCCGCAGTAAGTCAATGCTTTAATATTTATGGCTGTAAATTCTTTTTTTGTAATATCGCTAATCATTCAATGCTGATTACGCTGGTGTACACGGACCTGCAACAACAAACAAAAGTTACTAGTCTAAACATCAGATAGCTCTTTTTCCCGTGCTTATTAGTCATGTGTCTTGTATAAGTTGCTCTGCCTATGCATCTCAGAATCGGCTACGACGTCCTCTGAAAACGCGTTGTTCCGTTAGGGAAAGTTGTATCGCCTAGGCCTCCGCCAGCCGAATGGAATGGGAAAAAAAGGACTTAAACCAGTTGCGACGCAGGAGCGTCTCCGCTTCTGACCCGTGTCGTCGAGCCTAGCGCTGCACTACACCACACTGCACAATATTTTTAAGCCCTTCATGACAGCACCAGTTTCCATTTTCTCTTGAAAATGTAGAAATGTTCACACTTCATTTCCTCTTTTCTAAGTAACCTATGATGATCATATAGTAATCGTAGTTGAAACTTGTGTTTGCCAAAGTTCTCCATCTTTATTCTCCTAATGACGTGATGGCAGCCTAACAGCCCGTCACCAGCTACCAACTAACTATCCGTATAAACGTTTCTAACAAATTAAGTTTCTCGGATCATCCGCTCTCAAAAATCCAAGCCCAGTTTGTTTCTATTGGCGAGTAATGCAGGTTTATACAGGATTCCCTAAGAGTGTGGGGCCAGGTGTATATAGAGCGAATGTCGCGGACCACTGTTCTGAAAGTCAAAGACATACACGCCTTCACCAGCCTATTAAGTCCTCAGCTAGCAAGCAATACATATTTCTCGGCCGTACTGCGCTAACTCCAGTGTTACGCGTTCCCTCTTCAGGTGACATTCCATCAGACCCTACAAACGCTTCTCCGCGGGGACAAATCAATTTTTATAAAATGTTTTCTTCAGACAATTAAATTCTTGAGACTGTAAATATTCATGTATGTTCGTTTATCACGTAATTAGAACATCACGGAGTAGGAAGTAGCAACAAACGAATTCCCTACACTCATTCTTTAAATTGCTGGCATCTTTGGAGCGGACGACAATGCAAATCAGGAGACTTACGCTGATACTGTTGTGAACGTAGCTCTAACATCGAGAACTGCAAAATGCAGCCGTCTCTAATGACCTCGATGTCGACGGAACGTTATATACTCTGTCCTTTTTTTACTTCATTTTTGCACGATTCGGTAGATCGGGAAGAATAAATAAATAAACAACATGATGTTCCTACTGAATCATGAAAAGGGCCATGTTTGTAGATACTGTTTGGCGAACACACACTTCATTTATTTAAAACTATATGCAAGGTGAGCCCTTCCCGCAAGCACGATATCACCGTTCTTCTACTTCCTACAACATTCTGAGTGGGCAATTCACTTGGTAAAAGCGCTACAATGTAAATTCCACATTTATTAATGGTTTTGTGATATTGTATATCCTGAAATTTGTCAGTTACTGATCAGCTCGACCACTCTGAAAAAGCTTCAAATTATTCAATTTTTACATTGTCAGTTTCCATGTGCTTAAAAGAATATTACAGTAATTCCCAGTTAAAGCACTGTGGAAATGCAGCACGAGTTCGATTTTTTATTCATTGTTTTCATCCCTCTTGTGGAACTATGTACCAGTAACTGGTACGCTGCTCTTTTCCATGAAATTGTTTCCACATACGTGCGCAATGTGAATATTGATGAATTTGTGATTGTTTGGACTGTCACGGTGTTGTCACTGCTACGATGATGGACACTGTAGCTAGCATCTCGGTTGTACTGACAGTTATGGTGGCACAGAATCAGATGTTGATGCTGAAGCTGATGAACACCGGTGCTGCGCAAGGTGGCAATGTTGTACTGTTGTGAGTGGATGTGAAAAAGGACGACAGAACGGGGGTATGAGTGTTTTGAGGATATTTAGGCCCTTCGGGTTGGTCATAGGGGTTTGATCCTCGTGGTATTTCTGCTGTATGCTTGAATCTTCGCTTGAACAAAGGCGAGTTGGACAGAAAGGAATATGAACATATTCTTGTGCGTCAGATATCACATGGTTGGAAATTTACCACTTATCACAGCGAACTTAAAACTGCCGGCCGAAGTGGCCGTGCGGTTAAAGGCGCTGCAGTCTGGAACCGCAAGACCGCTACGGTCGCAGGTTCGAATCCTGCCTCGGGCATGGATGTTTGTGATGTCCTTAGGTTAGTTAGGTTTAACTAGTTCTAAGTTCTAGGGGACTAATGACCTCAGCAGTTGAGTGCCATAGTGCTCAGAGCCAACTTAAAACTCAGTTGACAGTCAACAGCTGAATGAAAGTAAAATAAGCGTAAGTAAGGATGTGCAAAAACGTTCAGTGAATTTCAAAGTTAAGTTTTTCCAACCGTTCTGACTAAAAATCGTAAGAAGTTCTGATATTACGTAAAATTAGTAAGCAGATCGTAAACATTTATCCAGTCACTCGATGACCATATTGGCATCTAAACGGGAAATGAATGAGCAGAGACTTAAAAGTTTAACTAAGTCTTCCGAAACTGTTTCACTGCGAAAAATCGCAATACGGTTCATTCTTTCAAGCATCGACGAACGCCGAAATGACGGATATTAACATAAATGATTGCAGATTATAAATCAAATAAAAGTGCTCAATAGTGTACAGGCTTCTGGACCAGATGAGGTACCTGAGTCTACAGAGATTATTTGAAAGCACTTACTACGCTTGTAACAGTAGTTTATCGTAAGTCACTTGATCAAAGAAGGGTACCTAGCGACTGGGACGAAAAGGACATTTCCGTTTTCAAGAAGAGTTCTAGGACTGATGTAAATGATTATTGGCCTATATCACTGATGTCACTCTGTTATAGAATTATGGAACATGTTTTCTCCTCACATGCTGTGACGTTTTTCGAGAGCAGAAACCTTCTCCATGAGAATCCCTGTATATAAAAGGCAATGTCCTCACTCACTGACTGACTCATCATTGCCCAGCCCAAACCGTTAAGGACAGAAATTTGATATTTGGAGAAGCTGTGGATCTTATACTGTAGGCGTCGTTTAAGAAGGGATTTTTGGAAATTACAACCCTAATGGGGTGAAATAAGGGATGAAGGTTTAAAAAAAAAAAAAAAAAAAAAAAGAGACGTCGTATGAAGGCAATTTTGAAGTTAGATATTCGAAAGTTGGTATTTGGTTTCTCGGTCAGAAACATAGTGGATGGAAGCTTTCCTTGAAAATATATCATTATTAAAGAAGTACTAAAGTATGTTTAAAGCTACATCTATGAACATTCATATTTGACTTCTCGGTTACGAATAAAAAAAGTGTTTCAGTGGTTTTGGAAATTGAACCCTTAAGGGGGTGAAATAGGGGATGAGATGTTTTATGAAAATATTTTATAATAAAAGCGTTTTTAAAGCTGAATCTATGAAAATTTAAATTTGGCTTCTCACTTATAAATAAAGAACTACGTATTTCACTTTTTTGGAAATTCAATCTCTATGGCTGTGAAACGGAGGGATGAAGGTTTTTATGAAAATATTTTATTTTTCAAGCATTTTTGAAGCTAAATCTATGAAAATTTGCATTTGGCTTCTCTGTTAGAACTAAAATATACACATGTCACTAGTTTTAGAAATTCAACCTCTAAGGGTAAAAGTGACTTCACTGACTCATCATCGCCCATCCCAAACGGCTAAGGGTAGAAACTTGAAGTTTGGAGAGGGTGTGGATCTTATATTGGAGGGATCGTTTAAGAAGGGATTGTCCGAAACTCCATTCCTAAGGGGGTGAAATAGGAGGGAATGAAAGGCTTGTAGAAAGTATGTTGCTGTCAAGGGAATTTCGAAGCTATAACTACGTAAACTGGTCTTTGGTTTCTCAGTCAGAATACAAAAAACAGGTTTTTTAGCATTTTTGTAAATTCAACCATTAAGAGGTTAAAATAGTGGGAGAAAGTCTTTTTTAAGTAAATAATTACCGAACTACTAAAGGATTGTTACGGCTACATCTATGACAATTGGTATTTGACTTGTCGGTTAGAAATAAAAAAACTACATGTTTCAGTGTTCCTGGAAATTCAATCCCTAAGAGAGTGAAATAGAGGATGAAAATTTTAAAGAAATATTTCGTTACATTAAAAAATTTAAAGCTAAATTTATGGAAATAGGTATTTCACTTCTCGGTTAGATATCAAGAAATATTTGTTAGGGGATGGAAGTTGCAATGGAAATTACTACACAAGAACGCAAAAGGCATGACTAACAAAAAAATTGGACTCTAGCTACCAGAATCGCTTTTTGTCGGAAGTACATTTGAAAAAGACAGTACTTATATGGCCTTAATTAGCGTGGAAAGCTTAGAAAGTGTTGCAATTTGTGAACATAAAAATTCGATTAAATTAAAACAAAAAACTCTCTGCAGGCCATACAGTCTACTCGAGCGAAGCAGCGGGCGCTAAGCTAGTCATGTAGAGTCCGCCGAGTTCTTGCCAAACTCAGCTCACTGTTAAGAGATAAGGCAGGAAACTGTAAGAATTTTACAAACAGCAAAACCACACAGAGCCAATATCACACAGGAAGAAAGGCAGGCAATAAAGGAGCTCAGAAATAACAAGGATATTGTGGTCCTACATGCGGACAAAGGAAACGCTACGGTTCTGATGGTCACTTCTGAATACTAAAAGAAGATGGACGAACTGCTAAGCGATCCCATTTACAGAGTACTAAGGAGTGACCCGACGGCGAGGATAGGCAGAAATACGAAGGCCCAAGTAAAGGACTTTAGAATTGATCCTGACACAGCCAAGAGACTAATCACCAAGGTGCCTGTTCCTGCTAGAATCTGCGGAGTACCTAAGCTCCATAAGGAGGAGCATTGTGCAGCGTTGACTACTGCGAACAGTTGAGGAACATTTGGGATACGGTGGTCTTTTGTATCAGCGTTATAATATGCCCTGTCATAAGGCAGCAAGCGATTTATGAACAACAACATTCCTGAAATGGACTGACCTGAATGCAATGGAACACCTCTGGGATCGGTTAGAAAGTCAAACAACACTACCTCTTCTGGTTTGGACTCTTGAGGAGGAATGAGCTGCTATTCCTCCGCAGTCATTATACACTTCTGATTCAAGTGTCCCCAGCAGAGCTCAAGCCGTTAAAAAGACGAAGGGTGGGCACAACACGTATTAAATGTACACTAATGGGCGTCTGGATACTTTTGATCGGATAATGTCCCTCTTACGAGATTTTGAACATCTTACAACATATTACAACTCTGCGAAGCCTACCACTTGACATCCATTTTCTCCCTCATCGTCTGAAACTTTGGAATACTGCTGCACGTTAATGATCCGAGCAAGCGCATGCAATTCCGCACAGATGATTCTTCGTTGCTCTGTTACGCGGCGATGCGGAATACGAGGCGAGCAACGATTTCTTGTGAATCGCACGACAGATTAAAAGTTTCGTGGCGAAAAAAGTGTGAGAATCATTGCCACATATTTTAGTTGGCAATACCATACGACTCAATATGCTGAGAGAACGTTTCATGCTGAGAGGACGTTACGAGAGCCATTAATTTCACATGTAGCTATTTATCCACTAGAATATGTCGGAGGAGGTGACATTACAGTTGAGACGTAGGAGTGTCGTGTGACGTCGTGCGCCGCGGCTGCACTTCCGAATTCTCGGCACGTGCTCGCCGCGGCCGCCACAGGTTGCCAGGAAGTGTCCGAAAGGGCGTGCGCTTCTTGTACGCCTCGTGCTGTCTCGACACGATCAGCGTAAAATAGGCGCTTCGCCCCGTTAAGTCCTATACGATCTCTTGTTAGTATACCTTGACGAAGTGGACGGGATTTCTGCAATACCCACGTGTCGAACATTGAATGACCGCCTCGGGCGAGGTGAGGTGCTGTAAGGATGGAGGAAGGATGTCTGAGCTTCCCGAACTATAGTGCCCGCCGGTTACTCAATACCACTTTACAAATCTAGATTGGACCTTACAAAATGTCCGAATTTTTCTGCGTAATTTTCTTACCACGCGTCCTACGATAAAAGCACGCAGACCCTTCTCGTTGTATTTTTATACCACATATTCGCCTCGGTACCGAGCTTCAAAGGAACGACACAATTCTAAACTTATCAAATAACTGCAAAATAGACAGGTTTTAGCATTATAATTTTAATTGTACAACTGTTTTAAAACGATAAAGGTACATGCCTCTAATGGTAAATGCTTAACATCAAGACCCCCGCCCCTACCCTCAATGGAATTCTCGTTTCTGCTAAGCCGTCGTAAAAATGACAAAAAATGACTTTTCCATTGTAGTTGCTTTTAACTGTCGACGTTTGGCAACCACAAATACACCTCCCTTTCTTGCATTCAACGGGTACTTCTTTCAATACACATACGTAGCAAAACGTAATTATGGATCTATAGAATGTGTATTTTTAAATATATCTAGTTATAACTAATAAAATATCATTACTTACATGCTCAATATGAATTTAAAGAATTAAAATTACTATGAACGAAAAAAAAACATTTAACAGAATACAGAATTATCCAAAAAAGGTAATGCGTGGACTTCTTTGGTCATACTCCAATTCAGATTATGTATCAGTTTCTTCATCCTCTACAGCGATGATTTCATCGGTTAGGATATCCCCATCTTCGTAACCCGCTTTAGCATACTCCTCGTAGACGTCCGACTCGGGCGCATTCTCGAAAGTCGGAATTTGGAATTGGCCGCAGACGTGCTGTTACCTGTGACTGTTTGAAGTCGGACAGAGAAGGATTTGTCGTAAATTGTGCTGACTTCCGTCTTCCCGTGCCCAAAGGGAATTAAAGTAGTATCACACCCTCTTACTGTACGAAAGGAAATGTATTCTGTGAGTTGAAACAGCATGACGCTAAGGAGTACAAAACGCTGGAGATATTTTGCCTCCCACTCCTCACTATTTTGGGAGGAGATTTAATGCTTTGGGCTATTCTCGGATATCTACGTCTTCCCCTGTGATGGTAAAACTATCGAAGGCAGCATCCTTTGGATGTAGGGGTGTTCATTACCATCGGTTCGCTTTCTGTTACCACAGATGAGCACTCTTAGCATAGTTCAAATGACCTGCTGCGTGGAAGTAGAAAACCTTTTCTTGGCACATTCGTCATGCAGGTTCCAATGATCATCCGTTCATCTTTTATTAAGTTTTTTTATTAGAGTGCACAATCGTCAATACTTGCATAGCTGTATGAATACAGTGCTATCTGAGACAAATACCGCTTTCAACAGCCTAGTGAGAGGTGGGGGATAGGTAATACTGACCGCTTCGGGTCTTCCAAAGATAACGACCAATCTGGCCAACCAGGTCTTTAAAATTAGCAGAAATGAATATCCCATTCATAGGATTGGGCTTCTTGGGGTTGATAAACGTAGGCCATTAGAGGATCGTACCACTGTTGTTGTTCAGGAACATACCATTGTTGTTGTTCAGTCCTAAGACCGGTTTGATGAACCACTGCACGCTAGTATATCCTGTGCAAGTATCTTCCTCTCCGAATAACTACTGCAACCTACATCCTTTCGAACCAGCTGTCTGTATTCATCTCTTGCTCTCCCTCAGCAATTTTTAACTCACACACTTCCCTCCAATACTAAATTGGTGATCGCTCGGTATCTCAGAGCGTGTCCTGTCAACCGATCCCTTCTTTTAGTCAAGCTATGCCACAAATTTAATTTTTCCCCATTTCTGTTCAGTACTTACTTATTGGCTACATAATCTGTCCATCTAATCTTCAGCATTCTTCTGTAGCCCCGCATTCGAAAAGCTTCTATTCTCCTCTTGTCTGAACAGTTTGTTGTACATGTTTCACTTCCTTACAGGGTTGCACTCCAGACGAATATGTTCAGAAAAGACTTTCTAACACTTAAATCCATATGCGATGTTAACAAATTTCTCTTCTTCAGAAACGATTTTCTTGCAATTGCTAATCCACATTTTATATCTTCTCTACTTCGGCCATCATAAGATATTTCACTGCCCAAATAGCAAAACTCTTATACTACTTTTAGTGTCTCGTTTGCAAATCTGATACCCTCAGCATCGCCTGATTTAATTCGACTACATTCCATTACCCTTTCTGTACTTTTGTTGATCTTCATGCTATATCCTCCTGTCAAGGCAATTTCCATTTCGCTAAACTGCTCTTCCAAGTACTTTGCTGTATCTGAAAGAATTACAATATCATCGGCAAACCTCAAACTTTTTATTTCTTCTCTCTGAACTTTAAAATTCCTACTACAGATTTTTCTTTGCTCTCCTTTAGTGTTTGTTCAGTGTACAGCTTGAATAACATCGGGGATAGGCTGCAACTCTGTTTCATGCCCTCGACCCTCATTACTGCCGTCTGGTTTCTGTACAAGTTGTAAACAGCTTTCTGCTCTCTGCGTTTTACCCCTGCTACCTTCAGAATTACAAAAAGAGTATTCCAGACAACAATGTCAAAAGCTTTCTCTAAGTCTACAAGCGGTATAAACGTAGGCTTGTCTCTCCTTGACTTATCTTGTAAGATAAGTCATAAGGTCAATATTGCCTCGCGTGTTCCTAAATTTCCCCGGAATCCAAGCTGATCCAACCTGAGGTCGGCTTCCATCAGTTTTTCCATTCTTCTGTAAAAAATTCGTCTTTGTGTTTTGCAACCATGATTGATTAAACTGATAGTTCGGTAATATTCACAACTGTCACCATCTGGTTTCTTTGGAATTGGAATTATTACATTCTTCCTGAAGGTGCTTAACCTGTCCCATACAACTTGCACATCAGGTGGAAGAGTTTTGTCATGGGTGGCTCTGCCAAGGCTATCAACTGTTCTAACGGAATATCGTCTACTCCTAGGGCATTGTTTCGACCGAAGTCTTTCAGTGCTCTGTCAAATTCTTCGCGCAGTATCATGTCTCCACGCTGCCCCCCAATGCTAAATTTGTGATCCCTTGATGCATCAGAACATGTCCTACCAACCGGTCCCTTCTTCTTGTCAAGTTGTGCCACAAACTCCTCTTCTCCCCAGTTCTATCCAATCCCTCCTCATTAGTTATGCGATCTACCCATCTAATGTTCAGCATTCTTCTGTAGCACCACATTTCGAAAGCTTCTGTTCTCCTCTTGTTCAAACTATTTATCGTCCATGTTTCGCTTCCATGCATGGCTACACTCCATACAAATACTTTCAGAAACGACTTCCTTACACTTAAATCTAAATCTATACCCCATGATAACAAATTTCTTTTCTTCAGAAACGCCAGTCCACACTTTATATCCTCTCTACTTCGACCATCATCAGTTATTTTGCTCCCCAAATAGCAAAACTCATTTACTACTTTAAGTGTCTCATTTCCTAATCTAATTCCCTCAGCATCACCCGACTTAATTCGACTACATTCCATTATCCTCGTTTTGCTTTTGTTGATGTTCATCTTCTTGTTGTTGTCGTCTTCAGTCCTGAGACTGGTTTGATGCAGCTCTCCATGCTACTCTATCCTGTGCAAGCTTCTTCATCTCCCAGTACCTACTGCAACCTAGATCCTTCTGAATTTGCTTAGAGTATTCATCTCTTGGTCTCCCTCTACGATTTTTACCCTCCACGCTGCCCTCCAATGCTAAATTTGTGATCCCTTGATGCCTCAAAACGTGTCCTACCAACCGATCC
Organism: Schistocerca serialis cubense; assembly: GCF_023864345.2. Taxonomy (NCBI): domain Eukaryota; kingdom Metazoa; phylum Arthropoda; class Insecta; order Orthoptera; family Acrididae; genus Schistocerca; species Schistocerca serialis. The sequence continues at coordinate 984,511,827 of NC_064640.1, read as the reverse complement.
CTTCTTCTAGTCAAGTTGTGCCACAAACTTCTCTTCTCCCCAATCCTATTCAATACCTCCTCATTAGTTACGTGATCTACCCACCTTATCTTCAGCATTCTTCTGTAGCACCACATTTCGAAAGCTTCTATTCTCTTCTTGTCCAAACTAGTTATCGTCCATGTTTCACTTCCATACATGGCTACACTCCATACAAATACTTTCAGAAACGACTTCCTGACACTTAAATCTATACTCGATGTTAACAAATTTCTCTTCTTCAGAAACGATTTCCTTGCCATTGCCAGTCTACATTTTATATCCCCTCTACTTCGACCATCATCAGTTATTTTACTCCCTAAATAGCAAAACTCCTTTACTACTTTAAGTGTCTCATTTCCTAATCTAATTCCCTCAGCATCACCCGATTTAATTTGACTACATTCCCTTATCCTCGTTTTTCTTTTGTTGATGTTCATCTTATATCCTCCTTTCAAGACACTGTCCATTCCGTTCAACTGCTCTTCCAAGTCCTTTGCTGTCTCTGACAGAATTACGTCATCGGCGAACCTCAAAGTTTTTACGTCTTCTCCATGAATTTTAATACCTACTCCGAATTTTTCTTTTGTTTCCTTTACTGCTTGCTCAATATACAGATTGAATAACATCGGGGAGAGGCTATAACCCTGTCTCACTCCTTTCCCAACCACTGCTTCCCTTTCATGCCCCTCGACTCTTATAACTGCCATCTGGTTTCTGTACAAATTGTAAATAGCCTTTCGCTCCCTGTATTTTACCCTTGCCACCTTCAGAATTTGAAATAGAGTATTCCAGTTAACATTGTCAAAAGCTTTCTCTAAGTCTACAAATGCTAGAAACGTAGGTTTGCCTTTTCTTAATCTTTCTTCTAAGATAAGTCGTAAGGTTAGTATTGCATCACGTGTTCCAACATTTCTACGGAATCCAAACTGATCTTCCCTGAGGTCCGCTTCTACCAGTTTTTCCATTCGTCTGTAAAGAATTCGCGTTAGTATTTTGCAGCTGTGACTTATTAAACTGATAGTTCGGTAATTTTCACATCTTTCAACACCTGCTTTCTTTGGGATTGGAGTTATTATATTCTTCTTGAAGTCTGAGGGTATTTCGCCTGTCTCTTACATCTTGCTCACCAGATGGTAGAGTTTTGTCATGACTGGCTCTCCCAAGGCCATCAGTAGTTCTAATGGAATGTTGTCTACTCCCGGGGCCTTGTTTCGACTCAGGTCTTTCAGTGCCCTGTCAAACTCTTCACGCAGTATCTTATCTCCCATTTCGTCTTCATCTACATCCTCTTCCATTTCCATAATATTGTCCTCAAGTACATCGCCCTTGTATAAACCCTCTATATACTCCTTCCACCTTTCTGCCTTCCCTTCTTTGCTTAGAACTGGGTTGCCATCTGAACTCTTGATATTCATACAAGTGGTTCTCTTCTCTCCAAAGGTCTCTTTAATTTTCCTGTAGGCAGTATCTATCTTACCCCTAGAGAGACAAGCCTCTACATCCTTACATTTGTCCTCTAGCCATCCCTGCTTAGCCATTTTGCACTTCCTGTCGATCTCATTTTTGAGACGTTTGTATTCCTTTTTGCCTGCTTCATTTACTGCATTTTTATATTTTCTCCTTTCATCAATTAAATTCAATATTTCTTCTGTTACCCAAGGATTTCTACTAGCCCTCGTCTTTTTACCTACTTGATCGTCTGCTGCCTTCACTACTTCATCCCTCAGAGCTACCCATTCTTCTTCTACTGTATTTCTTTCCCCCATTCCTGTCAATTGTTCCCTTATGCTCTCCCTGAAACTCTGTACAACCTCTGGTTCTTTCAATTTATCCAGGTCCCATCTCCTTAAATTCACACCTTTTTGCAGCTTCTTCAGTTTCAATCTGCAGTTCATAACCAATAGATTGTGGTCAGAATCCACATCTGCCCCTGGAAATGTCCTACAATTTAGAACCTGGTTCCTAAATCTCTGTCTTACCATTATATAATCTATCTGATACCTTTTAGTATCTCCAGGATTCTTCCATGTATACAACCTTCTTTTATGATTCTTGAACCAAGTGTTAGCTATGATTAAGTTATGCTCTGTGCAAAATTCTACCAGACGGCTTCCTCTTTCATTTCTTCCCCCCAATCCATATTCACCTACTATGTTTCCTTCTCTCCCTTTTCCTACTGACGAATTCCAGTCACCCATGACTCCAGTCATCTCCCTTCACTACCTGAATAATTTCTTTTATCCCGTCATACATTTAATCTATTTCTTCATCATCTGCAGAGCTAGTTGCCATATAAACTTGTACTACTGTAGTAGGCATGGGCTTTGTGTCTATCTTGGCCACAATAATGAGTTCACTATGCTGTTTGTAGTAGCTAACCCGCACTCCTATTTTTTTATTCATTATTAAACCTACTCCTGCATTACCCCTATTTGATTTTGTATTTATAACCCTGTATTCACCTGACCAAAAGTCTTGTTCCTCCTGCCACCGAACTTCACTAATTCGCACTATATCTAACTTCAACTTGTCCATTTCCCTTTTTAAATTTTCTAACCTACCTGCCCGGTTAAGGGATTTGACATTCCACGCTCCGATCCGTAGAACGCCAGTTTTCTTTCTTCTGATAACGATGTCCTCCTGAGTAGTCCCCGCCCGGAGATCCGAATGGGGGACTATTTTACCTCCGCAATATTTTATCCAAGATGACGCCATCATCATTTAACCATACAGTAAAGCTGCACGCCCTCGGGGAAAATTACGGCTGTAGTTTCCCCTTGCTTTCAGCTGTTCGCAGTACCAGCACAGGAAGGCCGTTTTGGTTATTGTTACAAGGCCAGATCAGTCAATCATCCAGACTGTTGCCCCTGCAACTACTGAAAAGGCTGCTGCGCCTCTTCAGGAACCACACGTTTTTCTGGCCTTTCAACAGATACCCCTCCGTTGTGGTTGCACCTACGGTACGGCCATCTGTGTCGCTGAGACACGCAAGCCTTCCCACCAACGGCAAGGTCCATGGTTCATGGGGGTAGCTTTTCTCCAAACGTCTCTCTAATTTTCCTGTAGGTGGTACTTACCTTTCCCCTAGTTATACCAGGGTGGTCAGAATCAGTTTGAAAAGTTAGCAGAGGGTACTAGGATCGAAAACTTGGATCTTGACTGCAGACCACCTATGCACAATACACTAAAATTTCACAAAATTCGAACCTTTCGTATGGTACGCCCCCCGCCCCCTCCTCACTTTTCTTTTTGACTACCTGCCAACTGGACTCTACTATGCAGAGCACATGAAGGTGTTCACCACATTCCCACATCTTCTAGGTGAGCTGTCGCAATACGTAGATGTTGTCCACAGTCGACAGCGCTTTCTGACTCCGCCCTGATATTCACCAATCACTTCTTCTGCAAATGGCTGGTTTCTGTGCGGTCTACGGTTGGATAAGATCTTACTGCAGACTTCAGTAGGGTGATTCCTCTGCAGTTGGCGCAGTCCAAGTTCGTTACCTAACGTTGTCAGCAAGATCTCTGAATTTGAAATAGATAATCTTCTTAATAGAGAAGTTTTATTTGCTCACATCGCAATAAACACATGTATAGACAACTAGTTTCGGCAGTTCAAACTGCCATATTCAAACCTGAAAAAAGTAGTACAAATAATAAATGAAAAGCACCAGTTTGCTTTTGATCTACAATATTACTATTATTGCTAACCGGTTTTCGGCTTACAAGGCCATCTTCAGACATTTACTGAGTATTATCACCAAAGAAGTTAAATGTTAGCAGATAACATTGGAAGAGAAATAACACATCTAGAGTGAAGTAGAAACATACAGTAAGTAACATCTTTGCAATGAAATAGTAAAAACTGAACAGTACATAAATAACAATGGAGTTGACAGGAAAACCTTTAGCACAAAATAGGAATAGCATACCTACATAACAGTTTCTATTAATAAACAAAACTAATAAAATAAGATAAAATTAGTACTAGACGAGGCTGCATCAAGAGGTATGAAAAATGGTGAGTGACACACAACCAATTAAAAAAGAGACAGTTGTCAATGTAAATACAGAATACATAAGGAACTTAAGCAATATCAATAAGATAAACAGAAATTAATAAATGCAGGAAAATGGAGGTGTTTGAGAGAACCTACAGTTTGGGAGTGTGGTGGTACTGCACTTTAACATTAACATTATAATCAAAGCAGTGGCTGTGTACCAGTTTTCATTAAATAAAGTAAAATATGAACAGTATTTGATGAGAGAACTAAAAGGGGAGTTAAACATGGACAGTAATACAAGTACAAGTTAAAAGGATACCCTTAACTATTGAAACTACAGCCTATGTGGAATACAAAGACAACTGCAACAAATAAAACAAATTAATGACTACAGGAAAATGGAAATATGTAGGAAGAGAGAGTGTGGGAAGTAATGAACAACAAAGATGATTATATGAAGTTTAGGAGAGGGGAAGTGTTGAGTTGTGTCCGGTCATTTAGGATGAGATCTGGGCTGTGAGCAAGATGTTTGTTAATTTCCAGGGCTTCCAGCAGGTTGAGTTTATGGCCTTTGTTTGCTAAGTGAAGTACATGGGACACTGGCTGGTAGTTGTGACCCTCACTCAGTACATGCTCAGCAAATGCAGAGTCTGAATTCTGCAACCTCCAGCTGCATTCATGTTCAGCCAGCCTAGTTGATATGTCTCTCCCTGACTGACCAATGTAAACTTCGTCACAATCAGAACAGGTGATTTTGTATACCCCACTGTTTGCTAATAACTGGATCTTTTCTTTGCTATTAAAAACACACTGGGTTGTAGTGTTATGACATAGTAGGCAACCCTATACATGCAGGATTTCAGTGCTTTGGCTGCATTCTGTAATACCGGACCTAGAAATGGTAGTATACACCATTTCTTGCAGACAGTCGATGGGGAAACAGGTGGGGCATAGAGAAGGGGTATGATTTTCCGTTTTTGTTTCCTGTGCAAGATGTGGTCAATAAGAACAGGATTGTAGCCATTGGCTGTGGCAATAAATTTTATTGTATCTAACTCTGCTTTAAAATCATCTCTGGACATGGGGATAGATATGACACGGTGTACCATTGAGTGGAAAGCTGCATGTTTGTGAGCTATGGGGCGATGTGAGCAAGAAGGTATTATTGTGTCTGTAGTTGTTGTTTTTCTGTAAATTTTGGAACAATGTGTGTGTGTACTCATGTCAATGGTGAGATCTAAGAAGTTTATGGATTTGTTGCCAACTTCCATAGTGAACTGGATATGGCATTTCAAACTCTGTGGACCTAGTAAACAAGTTAAAAGGTATATCTGTCTCACGTGATAAATTAGTATCCTTTGATGTCAGCAGTTTGTTTTCTAACATACCAATAGTAGAATGCATTGATATTCTGACAAAGCTGATGCACAATTCTAATGTCAATCATGTGGAATTGAATGACTTGAGACTGGCCACGCAGACATACCTTGCACAGAACTATTTCCAGTTCCAAGGCACTCTTTATAAACAATTAGATGGCTTAGCTATGGGCTGCCCTCTTAGTCCACTGTTGGCTGAAATATTTATGGACCATTTTGAACAAAATTTTCTAAAAACAGAACCTTTGAGTGCAAACATCAAATACTGGCTTAGATATGTAGATGATGTCCTGTGTATGTGGACTGGTACTACAAGACAACTCAACATATTCTTGAAAAACCTAAACAGTCAACATAAAAATATCCAGTTCACTATGGAAATTGGCAACAAATCCATAAACGTCTTAGATCTCACCATTGACATCAGTACACACACACATTGTTTCAAAATTTACAGAAAAACAACAACTACAGACACATTAATACCTTCTTGCTCACAACGCCCCATAGATCACAAACATGCAGCTTTCCACTCAATGGTACACCGTCTCATACCTATCCCCATGTCCAGAGATGATTTTAAAGCAGAGTTAGATACAATAAAATTTATTGCAACAGCCAATGGCTAGAATCCTGTTCTTATTGACCACGTCTTGCACAGGAAACAAAAACGGAAAATTATACCCCTCCTCTATGCCCCATCTGCTTCCCCACCCACTGTCTGCAAGAAATGGTGTACACTACCATTTCTAGGTCAGGTATCACAAAGTGCCAAAGCACTGAAATCCTGGATGTATAGGGTTTCCTACTATGTCATGAACACTACAGCCTAGTGTGTTTTTAATAGGAAAGACAAGATCCAGTTATTAGCCAACAGTGGGGTATACAAAATCACCTGTTCTGATTGTGACAAATTTTGCATTGGTCAGTCAGGCAGTGACATATCAACTAGGCTGGCTGAACATGAATGCAGCTGGAGGTTGCAGAATTCAGACTCTGCATTTGCTGAGCATGTACTGAGTGAGGGTCACAACTACCAGCCAGTGTCCCATGTACTTCACTTAGCAAACAAAGGCCATAAACTCAACCTGCTGGAAGCCCTGGAAATTTACAAACATCTTGCTCACAGTCCAGATCTCATCCTAAATGACCAGACACAACTCAAAACTTCCCCTTTCCTAAACTTCATATAATCATCTTTGTTGTTCATTACTTCCCACACTCTCTCTTCCTACATATTTCCATTTTCCTGTATTCATTATTTTGTTTTATTTGTTGCAGCTGTCTTTGTATTCCACATAGGCTGTAGTTTCAATAGTTAAGGGTATCCTTTTAACTTGTATTTGTATTACTGTCACTGTTTAACTCCCCTTGTAGTTGTCTCATCAAATACTGTTCATATTTTACTTTATTTAATGAAAACTGGTACACAGCCACTGCTTTGATTATAATGTTAATGTTAAATTGCAGTACCACCACACTTCCAAACTGTAGGTTCCCTCAAACACCTCCATTTTCCTGCATTTATTAATTTCTGTTTATCTTATTGATATTGCTTAAGTTCCTTATGTATTCTGTATTTACAGAGACAACTGACTCTTCTTTTATAATTGGTTGTGTATCACTCTCCATGTTTCATACCTCTTGATGCAGCCTCGTCTAGTATTAATTTTATCTTATTTTATTAGTTTTGTTTATTAATAGAAACTGTTGTGTAGGCATGCTATCCCTATTTTGTGCCAAAGGTTTTCCTGTCAACTCCATTGTTATTTATGTACTGTTGAGTTTTTACTTTTTCATTGCAAAGATGTTACTTACTGTATGTTTCTACTTCGCTCTAGATGTGTTACTTCTCTTCCAATGTTATCTGCTAACATTTAACTTCTTTGGTGATAATACTCAGTAAATGTCTGAAGATGGCCTTGTAAGCCGAAAACCGGTTAGCAATAATAGTAATATGGTAGAACAGAAGCAAACTGGTGCTTTTCATTTATTATTATAATGTTGTTCTACCAAGAACGACGGATGATTCTGTTAATATAGTAGTACCAATAATTTTTTTTAATATTTAAAGGCTGTAATAATCGCCATTCGTTATAACGAAAAAAATTCTTTATCAAATACACGTATCGCATACCATCTACGTACATTAACCATTGTGCAATTCTATGTACTGTACTGTCATCTAGTCATAAACACATCTTGGAGCAACTTTAATATAGGGAAAAACAATAATGGGAAATTCAACATCAACATTATAAATAGCACATGCGAAAGGTGCACATACCTCGTCGAAGAAGACGTACCAGTATTGCGTCATATATCATATCATAACATAACCATACCACTGGTAACCACTCACAAGAGTTGCTGATAAAATACATTTCCTTCACCGGATATTACATATTGTGTCTGTATTAAGAGCTGACGGCACACTGCCAGCCAATGGTTAAACGGACTGTATGTTTTTACGGGGTACCACCAGATGGCAACGGTCTTCCACACTAATAACTTAGGAACGTAATACATACATATTTTTCGTGTTTGTATATTATGTAAAAAGATAATGTAAATCTACAGTTAAAATTTAATCTCTTTCCATACAGTTTCTTATATTAAATGATATAAAATGGCAGTACCAATCAACTGCGACAGGGATACAGTTTAGGAGCGTTGTAAATACGATGTATACTAGTCAGACAATTTATAAGAGCAAAGTAAAAACATTTCATAAAATTCTACGTTTAAAAGGTGGACTAAAATGGTGACGACAATGAGTTTGTCAGGAGGTAGTTTGCCTCAGTGCACATACATCAACAGTAACCTGAAGTGGGAAGTTTGCTAATATCGCGTCGGACCTCCGTTTGCTCGGTGTAGTGCAGAATCTCGTCGTGGCACGGACTCAACAAGTCGTTGGAAGTCCCTGCAGAAAGACTGAGCCATGCTGCCTTCATAGCCGTCCATTACTGGCGCAGGAAGTTGTGTATGAGATCAGCTATCGATTATGTTCGATGTGTTACATGTCGGGCGATCTTAGCAGCTAAATCATTCACTCGAACTGTCCAGAATGTTCTTCAAACCAATCGCGAACAATTGCAGCCCGGTGACATCGTTGTCTGGGAACGTGAAATCTATGAATGCAAATCGTCTCCAAGTAGGTGAACATAGCCATTTCCAGTCAATGATCGGTCCAGGTGGACCAGAGGACCCACTCAGTTCCATGTAAACACAGCCCACACTATTATGGAGCCAACACGAGTTTGCACGGTACCTTTTTGACGATTTGGGTCCATGGCTTCGTGGGATCGACGCCATACTCGAACCGTACAGTCAGCTTTTCGGGACTCGTCTGACCAGGCCACGGTTTTCGAGTCGTCTAGAGGCCAACCGATATGTTTCCGAGCCGAGGAGACGTGCAGCACGCGATGTCGTGCTGTTAGCAAAGATACTAGTGTCGGTCGCCTGCTGTCATAGCCCATTAACGCACTGTCCTGACGGATGCGTTTGTCGTACATCCCACAATGATTACTGCAGTTGTTTCACGCACCATTGCTTGTCTGTTAGCACTGCTAGCCTCTGCTCTGGGTCGTTAGGTGATGGCCGTCGTCTACTGCGTTGTCCGTGGTGAGAGGTAATACCTCAAATTTGGCATTCTCGGCGCACTCTTGACAATGTGTATCTCTGAATAATAGAATCCCTAACGGTTTACAAAATTGAGTCTCCTATGCATCTAGCTCCAGCTACCACTCCACGGGTATAATCTCGTCGGAAATCGTTTCACATGAATTACCTGAGTACAAATGATAGCTCCGTCAATGCATTGTCTTTTATACCGTGTATAGCCGACCGGTGTGGCCGAGCGGTTCTAGGCGCTACAGTCTGGAACCGCGCGACCGCTACGGTCGCAGGTTCGAATCCTGCCTCGGGCATGGATGTGTGTAATGTCCTTAGGTTAGGTTTAAGTAGTTCTAAGTTCTAGGGGGCTTATGACCTCAGCAGTTGAGTCCCGTAGTGCTCAGAGCCATTTGAACATTTTATACCGTGTATAAGCGATCCTACCGCCATCTGTATTATAAGCGATCCTACCGCCATCTGTATATGTCCATATCGCTATCGCATGGCTTTTGTCATCTCAGTGTATAGCGGTAAAATTAGAGTTAATGCTTTTTGAGATGTTCTATTTATACGGAACACACTAAAAACATTTTTCTGCTACTTTTTCCGATCTTAAGATAGAATTTTAAATTGCCGAAACTAGGTGTTTATGTATGTATTTTTTGCAATCTGGCCGAATAAAACCTCTGTAGTAAGGAGATTACATTTTTCGCAGTCCATATTGTCACCTTTCTTTTGCATATGGTAAATGACCGCTGCCTTCCAGTCTTTTGTGATCTACTTCACAATTCAGATCCTCTTGATTAGTTGGGGAATTCCCTTGTGGAGTCTCTCCCTCCAACTTGAATGACTTTTACCTGGATTGCGTATTCTCCTGGACTTTCGTTCTTCTTCAGCTTCGTCGTTTGATCTTTTTTCTTTTTTTTTCTCCAGTGTATGTGGCAGATAAACTGAATCTACAATCTTAGCAGGTTGAAATTCGAACAGATCTTTAGGTTCATCACTGCTGACGAGCTCTTTGAAGTACTGTTTCCACCTCTCAGCAGTGCTAAACTCACTGGTTGGATTATTCTCCTTAGCGAACTTTCGGCAGCTCTGGTACCGCTCTTAAAGAAGTTAACTTTACGGTGATCTGTAGCAAGGCATTCCTCGTGTTGTTCTCCTACTTCGACTTGTGTTTTGCCTTGTGCAAAAGCTGCGCGTCTACACATCTCTCCTTAGCTTTTCTTGTAGTAGCTAATGCCTTAATGCATTCGCCCTCCAAAGCAATCTTATTGTCCTGGATATGCTTGTTGATGATTGCATTTGCGACCTTATTTCCAGCTTCCTCGACTTCTTTCCGTACTTCTTGCAGAATTTCAATGTGGTTGCTGAACTAGAGCTGAAATTTGCCTTTCTTTCTAGTTTCTTTGACAGTATAGGCAAGGTGGCGTACCACTTTCTTAAGATTGTTTCTGACGCTGGCTTTCGATTGTACATATAGCCACCGTTTTTACTAGGAAGCGATCACTCTTGCACTACACACGCGTGCTGTGTTTACAACCATCATCTAGTTCTTTGTTTTGGCGTCAGCTGTAATGCGATCTATCTGATTAACTGTTTTACCGTTTGATCACACCCCAAGTTCCACTACATCTACATATATAATCCACTAGCTACCAAGCGGTGTGTGGAGGAGGACACAATTCGCCTCTACATCTACATATATAATCCACTAGCCACCAAGCGGTGTGTGGAGGAGGGTACAATTCGTGACAGTCATATTCCCCTCCCCCCCCCCCCCCCCCGCCCCCACCCACTGTACCACTTGCGGATCGCGCGAGGGAAAAACGGCTGTCTGAACGCCTCAGTTCGAGCTCTAATTTCCCTTATCTTTTAATGGTGATCATCGCGCGATTTGAAAGTTGGTGGTAATAATATATGCTCTACATCCTCGGTGAAGATCGAATTTCGGATTTTAATGAGCAGCCCCTTCCGTGTAGCGCGCAGTCTATCTGTAAGTGTGTCCCGCTTCAAACTTTCTATGAGATTTGTAACGCTGTCGCGATGGCTAAATGTACCACTCACGAATCTTGCCGCTCTTGTTTGGACCTTCTCAATCTCTTGACTCAGACCCAACTGGTAAGGGTCCCATACAGACGTACAGTACTCTAAGACTGGACGAACTAACGTATTGTAAGCTATTTCCTTTCTTGAAGGACTGCATCGCTTCAGGATTCTACCAATAAATCTAGAGTTCGCCTTACCCGTTACTTGTGTAATCTGATCATTCCATTTGAGATCATTTCGAATAATCACACCCAGATTCTTGATGGATGTTACCGCTCCCAATGACTGGGCATTTATTTTGTACTCATACATTAATGGGGATTTTCGCCTTGTTATACGCAGTAGCGTACACTTACTAATATTGAGAGATAGCTGCCAGTCATTACACCACGCATTTATTTTCTGCAAATCCTCATTGATTTGTTCACAACTTTCGTGTGATACTACTTTCCTGTAGACTACAGCATCATCGGCAAACAGTCTAATGACGCTGTCAATACCATCAACCAGATCGTTTACGTAAATCGTAAAAAGCAGCGGACCTATTTCGCTGCCCTGGGGCACACCTGAAGTTAGGCTTGTTTCTGTTGAAGTCACCCCGTTCAGGACGACATACTGCTCCCTGTCCGTTAGAAAACTTTCTATCCAACAGCATATGTCATTGCACAGACCGTATGCGCGCAATTTTTGGAACAAGCGACAGTGCGGGAGTGAGTCGAACGCCTTTCCAAAGTCGAGAAATATGGCATCAACCTGGGAGCCGCTATCTAGAGCCTGTTGTATATCATGCACAAAGAGGGGCAGCTGTGTCTCGCATGACCGCTGTTTCCTAAAACCGTGCTGGTTTCTGCAGATGAGCTTCTCAGAGTCTAGAAAAGTCATTATGTCTGAAAACAAAATATGTTCCATGATTCTACAACAAATCGATGTCAGTGAAATCGGCCGGTAATTATGTGCATCCGATTTTCTACCCTTTTTATAGATTGCTATGATCTGGGCCTTCTTCCAGTCCCGTGGACTTTTCCGCTGATCCAATGATCTCTGTTAGATGATGGATTAGAATGGTGCTATATTTGCGGCATAGTCAACATAAAATCTTACGGGGATATCGTCACGGCCAAATGCCTTCCTGGCGTCTAAGGATCTTAACTGTTTTGTGTATGTAATTCCGCTGGAAATTTGTACTGTTGTGTAACATCCCTTTCATGTTACAAAAGCGATGAACATGGTGCACTGCGTTGCTGACTTCATGAAAACTGTGTCCTCCAGTTGTTGAATGTATTAATGTCTTCTCTCCCTCATAGCATTCATATCGTCAAGTACGACTTTTCATTTGCTGCTCGGAATGACATCCACCGCCCTACGTCCAATTCTGCATAGAATTCGTCCTACCCTTCGGGTGTGCTTTCTTCTGTGGGCGCATTTCGATTCGCAAGAGATATTTTACATCCCTTCGTCTCCGTTATTAGCACTTCTATTCCAGGGGTCACTGACGGAAACCCAGATACTGCCACAAAATTTCATACCTAACTTGTATGCTGACTCACAGCTTCCATAAAAAACTGTATACTTTTCAACATCAATGGTACCAGTGTCCTCCCAACGAACTTCCTGTAAAGCGTCTAAATCCATCCTGTATCTTTCGATCTCTTTGACTAAAGGAACCGAGACACCTGGTTTGTGTAATCTACGAATATTTCATGTTTCATATCGTATACCTTATCGTCGAACTTTTCATCTATTTTGTATTATGAAATTACAAAGCTCTCTTGTATTCCGTTTACCGTTACCACGTTTTCAGTGATGGAGTGATAACCCATCGCCAACCGCGAACTTGGAGAACCACGGTTTTTTATTTCCCCTAGACGAATTGCTTTCTCTATGGCTGTCGAAGTTCATCTCCTCTGTCTTTAAAAATGTGCTAGGACGAAGGGTAATGAGCAGGAAGATGAGGCACTGTGAGACACACTTCTTCTGGCCCATCGACTAAAAGCTGTCCGGCTTGTGAGTAGCTATGCTACCGGGGCATAGCATATAGCAGGCCCCTGCGCCCGCACGGACAGTGCGATGTGGTTGGAGAGGAATGTAACTCCCCCGATCAACATAAAATCATACTCCCATTCATTGGGTGGAGAAGATCAACAGGAAGAAAAGAATAATTATTTTATTCATGCACAGCATTACATGCTGAGGGAAAATTTGAGTACTTACTTTAAATAGAGAGTTCATGTCTCTCGTTTTCAGGCGTGGCGGATAATCTAGTGTTCTTTTAAGGGCTGATCATCCTCGCACAGAGAAGATTTCCCAAAATGTCTATGGTTGTCTAAGAACAAGTGTTCTAGGTGAGCAATGGAAAGTATCCTTATTGCCTATTGATCTTCGTAAAATAGCGTAGTACTCTCACCTTCATTGCGAAATTGAATGTCTGAAAACCGCACCCCAGCTCATAAACAGAAGCCGATTATAGACTAGAATTATTTCCATGCTCGGAGACCGTGTTCTTTCGCAGCTTGAATACACCAATTAGAGTGTCTGCCTCGCTCTGTGGGGAAATGCGTGATACAGCGTTGTAGCGAGTAGTATACTTGTCAGGCGTTTGTAGTCTGGATAGTTCGGAAGAGCAGCACGTACAGAAACCAGTTAGACTCGCATTATGTACTGCGTCCGGCAAGTTAGTGGAAGAAGCTGTACAACAGCGCAACTGTTTATTGTTTAAAGTACAGGTATGTTTACTTCAGCAGTTTCGTCATCATAAACCGCTATGTACACAAAGTGTCAAGTTACCGTGAGTGACAATGTTTTTTCATCTTTAATAATGGGTCGTATAACACGATACCCAGTAACGGTGAATTCTCCGTTTAGATGTTCGTGTGAGCCGCCTTCCCCGTATGTAATGTGAATAACGTCAAACAGGACAAATAGTGGATATTTTCTGTTCTTCCTGTATAAATTAGATTACTAGCAAGAATTTCAAGACCTTCCTCCAACTCACTTGTTTCTTGCTTCTTCAGTCCATACAAGGAAGAAATGATAGACTGCAGAGAACCGAGGATTATGAGAATTGTATGTAAAATAACATCAGTATGGCACTGAATCATTAACGTGAAACTGTAATTTTTTTAGTCGATTTTTGTCGCTGACGCACTTTAGAACCGCATAAACTGTGTAACATGTCTCAAATCGCGTATTTTCACGAGCTATTTTCAAGCAATCTGTGTAGAATATATTTCGATAACATCGCTCTCCTATAATGACTTTTGCTGGAGTTCATTATCTAATGCCGAACTCAAACTGAATTTAATTTTGTATTCTGAATACAAGTGGCATAGTCTTGTTGCCTATCCCTTTGACATGTAATATGTTGTAACTTTCTCAACTAAAGTTAGCGAAAGTAAAATTGTGCCTTCTTCTTTCCAACATTTTTCCTCGTTTCCTATTCCACAACGAGTTCCACGTTTAAGTTAAGCGTATTAGTATAAGCAAGCAATTGAAAAAGGCTAGAACTTTGGAAAGGTATGAAACATCGGTCGGGCAATCCAAGTTTTGGTTTTCCGTGGTTTCTCTAAACCACGTAGGACAAAGGCTCGGATGGTTCCTTTGAAAATCACATCGCCTATTTGCTTGACTACCCTTACCTATCCCAACTTGTGCTCTGTCTCCAATGGTCCCGTCTTTGACTGGATGTTATTGTGGTGTCGCCGCCAGACACCACACTTGCTAGGTGGTAGCCTTTAAATCGGCCGCGGTCCGTTAGTATACGTCGGACCCGCGTGTCGCCACTATCAGTAATTGCAGACCGAGCGCCGCCACACGGCAGGTCTAGAGAGACTTCCTAGCACTCAGCCCAGTTGTACAACCGGCTTTACTAGCGATGGTTCACTGACAAAATACGCCCTCATTTGCCGAGACGATAGTTTAACATAACCTTCAGCTACGTCATTTGCTACACCTAGCAAGGCGCCATTACCAGTTACTATTGATACTGTGAATAATGTACCATCCAGAGCGACGCTCATCATTAATGGATTAAAGTTAAGTATTCCACCAGCAACGTCCGTTCTTCTAAATTCTAATTTCCTTGTCCTGTTCCAGACCTCACGCCAGCCTGCGTGAGCTAAAACGCGTGCCTTTCGGCCTCCTCTAATATTCCTGGGTTGGCTCTCCTGCCAATCCACAACAGTTACTTTATTAGTTGTGCAGTATTTCTTGTCAGTCGTTTCCTATGAAGGGAATAACATTTGCCGTCAGTAAACAACAGCATCATTCGGTATGGGGAATAAAGCTCGTCCGGAAAAGGCCGGGAACGGGAATTACGGCCGGGCTGTTTTGGAGGAACCATCCCAGCATCCCGTCACCCACCTGAAATGATCTACAGAAACCAAGGGAAAAAAAAGCAGCACACATGGACGGTAATTTGAAACCCACTTTTCCGAAAGGTGTCTCCAGTTTTGTCCAGTTACTTTTCGTTTCTTTTACTCTGCCGACAGAGATCTTTCACTCTACAGACAGAGATGTTAATCTCTGAAGTGAGTCTTCGGGAGTGCACCTAGGCTTAGCGATTATAGAAAATCAGTCTTCTGTATTTCATAGCTCTCGTGGCGCTCTGTATACGATTGGACGATTTATTCTTCTGACTATTTCTGTACTTAACCCATTCCTTAATTAGACCCACAAGCAGGATGTTTCGGTGTTTCATTTCCATTCCCCTTTCGACTCAACTTCAAGCGTTCTGAGAAAGGTCTTCATACAGTGTTGTACTGTGTAAGTTAAAGAGTAAGTGAGAGGAATGTACATAGTTAGGAAACCAATGACTATTGTATATTACTTATGTATAACAGAATTTGCGTATGGGCTGCCAGATGAAACTAATTCCTTTCTGTCTTCCATAAATGTCAGTTCCTCCTCCCCGATTTCATTATCTTTATAGTATAACGCTGCAAACAGGTGAACGTTTTGTGCTATGTAACTTCCTGTCAACGGCTTAGCTTCGCAGATAGAAGATATAGTTTTCAATGAAAATATGTTATAATATACGCACGAGCAGTATATATACAGTCAGTACATCAGAAATGAAAGAATGTTGAGACTAACCAAAATTGATTTATGGAACAGTGTTGAACTAACGACACATCAGCTGAATAAGGGTTCAGCAGCAATACAGGACAATGACTAGGCAATTTAGGTTAGAGAAAACAAACAGAGGTTACATAGGGTTCATCGAACCACCCTCACAATTTTCTATTATTCCAATCTCGTATAGCGCGCGGAAAGAATGAACACCTATATCTTTCCGTACGAGCTCTGATTTCCATTATTTTACCGTGGTGGTCGTTCCGTCCTATGTAGGTCGGTGTCAACAAAATATTTTCGCATTTGGAGGAGAAAGTTGGTAATTGGAATTTCGTGAGAAGATTCCGTCGCAACGAAAAACGCCTTTCTTTTAATGATTTCCTGCCCAAATCCTGTATCATTTCTGTGACACTCTCTCCCATATTTCGCGATAATACAAAACGTGCTGCCTTTCTTTGAACTTTTTCGATGTACTCCGTCAGTCTTATCTGGTAAGGATCCCACACCGCGCAGCAGTATTCTAAAACAGGGCGGACAAGCATAGTGTAGGGAGTACCTTTAGTAGGCCTGTTACATTTTCTAAGGGTCCTGCCAATAAAACGCAGCCTTTGGTTAGCCTTCCCCACAACATTTTCTATGTGTTCCTTCCAATTTAAGTTGTTCGTAATTGTAATACCTAGGTATTTAGTTGAATTTACGGATTTTAGATTAGACTGATTTATCGTGTAACCGAAGTTTGAGTTCCTTTTAGCACTCATGTGGATCACCTCACACTTTTCGTTATTTAGGGTCAACTGCCTATTTTCACACCATTCATATATTTTTTTTTAAATCGTTTTGCAGTTTGTTTTGATCTTCTGACGACTTTATTAGTCGATAAACGACAGCGTCATCTGCAAACAACCGAAGACGGCTGCTCAGATTGTCTCCCAAATCGTTTATATAGATAAGGAACAGCAAAGGGCCTATAACACTACCTTGGGGAACGCCTGAAATCAGTTCTGTTTTATTCGATGACTTTCCGTTAATTACCACGAACTGTGACCTCTCTGACAGGAAATCGCAAATCCAGTCACATATCTGAGATGATATTCTATAAGCACACAATTTTACTACGAGCCGCTTCTGTGGTACAGTGTCAAAAGCCTTCCGGAAATCCAGGAATACCGAAACTATCTGAAATCCCTTGTCAATAGTTTTTAGCACTTCATGTGAATAAAGACCTAGTTGTGTTTCACAGGAACGACGTTTTCTAAACCCATGTTGACTTTGTGTCAATAGACCGTTTCCTTCGAGGTAATTCATAATGTTCGAACACAATATGTGTTCCAAAATCCTACTGCATATCGACGTTAACGATATGGGCCTTGTAATTTAGTGGATTACTCCTACTACCTTTCTTGAATATTGGTGTCATCTGTGCAACTTTCCAGTCTTTGGGTACGGATCTTTCGTCGAGCGAACGGTTGTATATGATTGTTAAGTATGGAGCTAATGCATCAGCATATTCCGAAAGGAACGTAATTGGTACACAGCCTGGACCAGAAGACTTGCTTTTATTAAGTGATTTGAGTTGCTTCACTACTCCGAGGATATTTACTTCTACGTTACTCGTGTTGGCAGCTGTTCTCGATTCGAATTCTGGAATATTTACTTCGTCTTCTTTTGTGAAGGCATTTTGGAAGGCTGTGTTTCGTAAATCTGCTTTACCAGCACTGTCTTCGATAGTATCTCCATTGTTATCGCGCAGAGAAGGCATTGATTGTTTCTTGCCGCTAACATGCTTCACATACGACCAGAATCTCTTTGGATTTTCTTCCAGGTTTCGAGACAAAGTTCCGTTGTGGGAACTGTTATAGGCGTCTCGCATTGAACTCCGCGCTAAATTTCGAGCCTCTGTAAAGGATGGCCAATCTTGGGGATTTTGCGTCTGTTTAAATTTGGCATGTTTGTTTCGTTGTTTCTGCAACAGTGTTCTAACCCGTTTTGTGTACCAAGGAGGACCAGCTCCGTCGTTAGTTAGTTTATTTGGTATAAATTGCTGTCGATATTTTTTCTTTGAATTTAAGCCACATCTGGTCTACACTTATATTATTAATTTGGAATGAGTGGCAATTGTCTCTCAGGAAGGCGTCAAGTGAATTTTTATCTGCTTTTTTGAATAGGTATATTTTTCGCTTTTTTTCCGAGGATTTGGGGATTACAATATTCAATCTCGCTACGACAACCCTGTGTTCACTAATCCCTACATTGGTTTTAATGCTCGTTATTAACTCAGGATTATTTGTTGCTAAGAGGTCAAGTGTGTTTTAACAACCGTTTACTATTCGCTTCTTTTCGGCGATGTATGTTTTTAACTATTAAGGAAGTGCGTTTTATTCTTAACTATGCACGATTCACTGCTGCGTAACGGTAAACGCCAGACGTAACATTTAGCATATCTTTTCCTCAGCTTCATTGGACTTCTTGTAGCTGTTAGTAACTTCATCATCTTTTCAAATGCTCTTTTTCCCATAGATATTGTCCTCCTACTTTTCTTCTGTTCAGCTTCCGTTCCATGTTATTAAAATGCCCAGGTACATAACGAATTTTGTATGTTCTATGTTTTTTTTTCGTTTGTTCTCTCGCTTCCCTCTTGCTTATTATCAGCACGTTTGTCTTTCCTATACTTATCTGCAATCCATGTTCCTCACCTCTTCTAGCAAAATGCTTCAATATCTGCTGTAGCTCCTCTTCTGATTCCACCAGCACTGCTCGACGATCCGCATATTTTATAGTCTTCATCCTTTCTACTCCAATTGCAATGCCTGTTGCGTCCTCTATAGCCTTGCCTATCAGTTTTTCTCCATATATATTCATCAGCTTCAGTGATAGTGAGCATCCTCGCCCTGCACTCCTTCCAGTCCTCATCTCTTCCTTCTCGTCACTCCCTACTCGAGCGGTCACCTTCTGCTTTCTGTATAGCTCCTTTCTTAACCGTCTATCTTTCCAGTCTATACCAATATCTTTTAAAATTCTTAGCTGTGTTCCTCAGTTGATTCTTTCGAGTGCCTTCTCCCAGAGGATAAAACATACACCTCCTTGTTCATTTCAATCATTCTCTCTCCAGTCGTCCTGAGACAAACTATAGCGTCTCCAGTTTCTGTACACCTTCTGATCCCGATTTCGCAGTATATTCGTCAGTTGTCTTTTCAATTCTCCTTAGTATGACTCTCGTTATAGCCTTTGTAGTACGACTGATAAGACTAATTTTCCTATATTCTTTGCATTTGTTTGCGTTGCACATTTTAGGTAAAGGTGCTAGAGTGGTCTTCAAAAAATGGTTCAAATCGCTCTGAGCACAATGCGACTTAACTTCTGAGGTAATCAGTCGCCTAGAACTTAGAACTAATTAAACCTAACTAACCTAAGGACGTCACACACATCAATGCCCGAGGCAGGATTCGAACCTGCGACCGTAGCGGTCGCTCGGTTCCAGACTGTAGCACCTAGAACCGCGCGGCGACTCCCGCCGGCCTAGAGTGGTCTAAAGTAGATTTTAGGCCCAAATTCCTTACTCATAATTTTGTTTACTACCTCAATCAATCTGGCTATTCAATTTGGAAGTAAGATTTTTACTGACTCAGATGGTACTCTGTCACAACTAACTCATCCGGTTACGGAATTATTCCAGAGGGAAGTAGTTTGGTGATGCAGGTAATTTCGTAGTACTTTCCTGTTAGCTCGCTGCGACCAAACCTGTTGGAGGCGCAGTGCACTACTTGAGCTTTCAGTTCCTTGGGATATCATTGTTGACAGCACAAGATATTGCTGAGTTAGCAGCAAGCGCTCTGTCGAGAAAGCAAAAAGTTAATATTTGTGTCATTAATCGCCGTAAGATTGAATAGCTATAGCATTGCGTGCACAGTTGCAGAAAATTTGAGATAAGAGCAAAAAGAAAATATCATTTTGGTAGCCAAGAACGTTATTAATCGCACTTATTTTTGTTATTTACGTGACGAAATCTTCAGTTTAACTGTTATGTGGAAATTCTTAGCTTCATAGTATGTGTAAAGTTGACGTTTACGCACGGTCCACTGTTTTGCATTATAATTGGTATCGTTGTGTTTACTGAACATAGAGGACTAAGAAAATTGCTAGTTATATAATTTTTCGTGCGGTAGCGTTTTCGCTTCCTGCGCCCGGGTTCCCGGGTTCGATTCCCGACGGGGTCAGGGATTTTCTCTGCCTCGTAATGACTGGGTGTTGTGTGATGTCCTTAGGTTAGTTAGGTTTAAGTAGTTCTAAGTTCCAGGGGACTGATTACCATAGATGTTAAGTCCCATAGTGCTCAGAGCCGTTTGAGTTATATAGTTAGCTTCACGTTCATGTAATTATTTTTTCATTTCGGCCTATCACGAAACTGTCTAAATTGGATTGAAAATCCTCTAAGAGGAATGCAACCATTATCACAGTAATTATGAAATAGACTTTAAAAACTTTTTAAGATTTCTCAAAATTATTCACTGGTTTCTTGTGAATTTCTTTATCGTTTCTTGTAATGACGCGTTTCGGGATTACCTCATCATCTGATCACTTGATAAATAATTTGTTTTTACGTGTGGTAGATGCTGCAAGAGTCTTATAATGGTCATTACAATGGAACAACATTCAAGAGTAATAAAATATAAATCTCCGATACTAACGATAGAGTATATATGTACAACACGACTTCGCCTTCTTTATCAGGTCATCAGATGAAGGGATAATACTCAAACGCGTCCTGACAAGAAACAATAAAGAAATTCACAGGAAACCAGCGAATAATTTTGAGCAACCTTACGGAATTTTTAAAGTGTGTTTCATAATTACTGTCAATCTTAAAATACTTTCTTCGTTTCTTGGTTCAGAATGTGCAAAAATAAAAGAAAGGATAAGTGAATTCATGGTATCGGTGAAACTTTATGCCAATTATCGATTTATACAGGTACAAAGAGAGGGGAATTCTTCTGCGGCATTCGAAAGGAAAGAAATGAAATCCCACTATGAGGCCCAGAAGACCACGTGACAGTCGACCGACCGCCTTATCATCCTCAGACATGCAGTGTGGAAGCGCATAGCGTCAGGACATCACACCCCGGCCGTTGTCGACGTTCCGGCCTCTCAGTTAAGTAGTTCCTCAGTTGACATCAGGACTCTGAATCCACCCCAGTCCAATCCTCCCACCAAGGAATAATCCCTAGCATTACCGGATATCGAATCAGGATCTCTCACATGAGAACCTGTAGCGTTCACCACTCCGCTACGGAGGCGGATTCAACAGAGGTAGAAGCAGTAAATTTGCCTACTAGGAAGGCGTTTTACACTAACATCTGTATGGAAATCCAGCTCTTTAATTATATTATAAGGATGCAAGAAATGAGATCTGGATTAACTGTTACCACTATAAGAAGAGTTGCCTATCAGGTAGCAAGAAGTGTTAAGAGGAGAGAGATATCCAAACGCCGGCGGTGACACTGGTAGAAAGTGGTGGTGGGCTTGTTTCAGGAGGAGATTCTTCAGAATCTTGCTGCCTATAGAGCTTCAATGGGTGATAAGAAAGGTTATTGAAGACTTTTACAACGAATCAGAGGAGCTTATAACTAAACTAACCATCTAGGACAATTCTGACTCAATCTGGAACTTGGATGGACCGGGCCGTGTCGTTCATTAACCTGGGAAAGTAGTGATGGCATTAGGAAAACAGTTATGTTTCTAAAAGAGCTTATGCAGAACTAGAAGAAATTAATTCCCTCCCTGCATACTGTAAAATGGATGGAACTAAGAGCCAAGTGAACGTTTTAATCGATGTGGTGTGGGGATACAATAGCGAAATCGTAGAAAAATGTATCTAAACTGGGAGACAGAATAGTTCTAACCGCATCGTCAACTTGGAAGGTGTTAAAGGTTTCAGTAAGGCCCTCGGAAACAGATCAAACGGTTTTCTATAGGGAGTTACTAACAACTTCATTTGAAATCGCGTAATAAAAGTATTGGTGCCATAACTCGGAAAAAGGGCTCTACATCGGAGTAGCGTAGGTGCACTCGAACTGTGGACATCTGGCTCGTATCGTAGCGATGGGTAGAACTTACGTCGCCCGAATCTGACCGGCAAGTAGTGAAGACGACATGGTGCGCCGTACGTTTTCTGAAGCCCAGTGCCCTGGATTAAATTCCAAGCGTCTCCTGAGCGCCGTGACGTGAACGCATAAAACAACACTGGCGCAGGGCTGAGCATCGGAAGGGCCGCTAAACTCCCCCACAAGTGTTTTTTTTTTTTTCAGAATGATGTGCTGTATGTCGTCGCTGTGTTTCCACCTTCCTCGAACACATTCTACAGTCACTCGCTAGAGTCATTCAGAATGTACCTGGCAAATCGTCAATAGGCCGGAGGGAAGCTTTACACCCAAAGATGACTGGTTATTGTAGGAAGTTCGCTTTTGTTCCTATTCACGTGGCTAGAGCGAAGCAGACCTGCAGTGTCAAAAAACCGTTACAATTGGGGAGATAGCACGTAACCAGGCTGTATAGCTGAAAGAAGCAGCAAACAGGTTGATGGAAGATTATGGATGTAGTAGAGTGTCGAATAACGTTAATAGTAGCACTTGCTTTGATCCAGTGGAAATCGTGTTTTTAGAACACATAGCGGCTAAATGAGCTTAGGGAAACGAGTCAGGTGCTGACAGGTCTCCCCCGATATTTGCAGGTATGCTTCCCACTGATGTTGAAGGGCAGTGCACACAGAATTATCACTGCAGACAGCTCTCTCAAAGTGGTCCAGCAAACATTCAGTCGAGTTTAAAACTGAGGAACGTTAGGAACTATGGAAATATTCAGGAGTCCTTTCCGTACGTTTGAAGCTATTTCCAGCCACTTCTAGTCGTGTAGCAAGGCGCACTATCTTGTTAGAATATCCTATCTCCCTCAGGGAACGCAATCAATATGTACTTGCGATTGTGTCCACTGAGAAGGCATTCGTGGCCAAACATGTCCAGAGTGTCTCCTAGGTAGATTCTTCAGACCGTTACGCCACCCCCATGCCTTTTGTTCTCCCAGCACCCATTGCAAAGTGTTAATCCTACGTCTTTCTTCGACGGGGACACACCATCCTATGAACTAAGAATCCACAATAACTACAGAGTACTACCCGCTGGCAGTTAGCAGCAACTTATTTCCAATACTGTCGAGCAAAGAGAAATCTTTCCCGACAATTCTCTGTCCTTAGCACTGGTTTTCTGTGGCGTTCCGCAGATCGTTTAATGCGTTGGTATGGTGGAAGATTGTAATCTTCATGTTTAATCAGCTACGAGTTTAGTTTATTGTGGGTTTTCGTAGGCTGCCTAGCATGTGAAACCGATTGGTTAGTTTCTGGCTGAGTGTCAATCAAAAATATTTTAGTGTGTAGAAGGTGTGTGGAATGGTTATCAGTGTCGAGGTTGAATCCTCAGAGACGGAAACTATAGTTGATTACATCTTATACTTACTGCCTGCGTTTTGTTTACATTTTTTGTAGAGTATTAGAGGTTACACCCGAAGGAGAAGTTGATAACGTGGAACAAGAAGAAGTGACGCAAACCTTGGTGTTTCGGGTGGAGCTCTAGGTAAGCAGTGTCGTTCTCTGCACTATAACGTGAAAGGTCTTTACGAACTTGCAACGAAGCAATTTGTCTATCGAAGGAGAAGAATCGTGAAACGATCGACGTTAGAAATATTACCGTTACCTTTGCAGATTTATTGTTATAGGCACAAAATTATGATATCCACGCGTATCTCCTCAGCTCTCCATGACAGTAGCTCGAATGTTTGTTTAGGCATTCTGGAGTAGGCCCCGCCGTTCTCTCCAGCGAGATATAAACATCCACTGCCAAGCCGACCAATTCTTCCATCACCGTTTCGAGGGGAGTCGGCCTGCTTCGAATCTGGCGCCCACATCGTGACAACTGAAGCTTACATTCCGTTTAAACCACTTGTAGGGTACTATTTTTGTCATCGTTGGACTCTATCTGCCTCACAGAATGTACAAGTTCATTCTGAGTTGTTCATCGCGCTTACTACATACTACATCGAGGCAACCAAGACAACTGTTCTCATGCTGCCTTTTCCTATTAGAAAAAGAAAACACGTTACTCTCAAGTTGCCTTCTCCTTTACGGAAATGAAAACATAATTTACGTTTACTACCGGAGGATAACAATTTTGCTCATTTCTTAACTTGCATAAAATCCCTTGTTACAGATACAGTCCAGAAGCAAAAATGTTTTGACGCGCCTTAACTGTCATCCAAAGCCTCTGATTTTGCGATGACTTAATTTATGCCTCTGATAATAAAATATAAAACAAAAATTGTTGAAGATTCGTGCCTATCTAGTTTCCATCGCAGTTCGCAACTTCCTATGCAATTCTTGTGTTTTAACGACTTTTTATTCTGTATATCTAGACCATGTTCCGATGACTGCTTCTTTAATTTTATGACCAAAATATAAATATAGCGTGAATTTTCCAGTGAAGCTGTCACTGTCACCAAATTTTTAAGTTTTCTTCATAGACAAAAACTTGATCCGAAGTCCACTAGACATCAATGCCCGTGTAAATTTTCTAAAGGGTGTACTTTGCTTTGTAGCACCACGGACAGCTAATCTACACATCCACTAAACCAACAATTTTGCTTCTAAAAAGAATTTAACCTCTCAGCTGCGCTATCCTTCGTGATGAAAAATTTGTGATGATTGTCTAATTCGTAGAAAATATGAACTATCCGCATATTAAAAATGTGAATATAAGAAATTATGAAATGTTTCTATGGTGACATCTGATATACAGATGCACATTTACATTGTATTGTCACTGACTACATTTATCGTCTGTTTCACTATTCCAGCATTATTCATCTCACTTTCTATTTGTTTAATGTTTTACACCGTTTCGTTACTCATTGCTCGATTCTTAAACTTTCTCGTGAAAAAATCTTGACGTCACTGTACTGGCCATTCTGCAAAGTTAATGGGTAAATAAAATAATAAATCACAGCTTCCGAGCTTTGACGGAGATATTCCCTATTCTACTTTGAAGTCTAGCAAAGCGATAAGTTTCGAAGGCTGTTGTTCCCAACAGCCTCCGTGTTGGGATAATGCTAAATTGGTTTGGTATTTGGAAGTCAACTTTCCAAGTACTTGTAATGATTCAGAAAGCGTTGTGAGTTTCCCGTGATCACTGAAACTGCAGGGAAGAGTTAAAGATCCGAGAAGCTTTTGTAGCTTCTTAGAGGTCTCATTGTTTGAAGGATATGCTTCAGCATTCCACGTGTTAGCTGTAGCCCTTAACTTCGAATCCCGTAGACCACATTTCAAATCTTATCGAATATAGCAGAGTATTTATTTGTAATAATCAATTAAAATATAATTTACTTAGCTGCGTGGCGTTCTCACGTTCCATAGCAAAACGTAGTGCTAGTACACACAGGAAGAGAGGCGTAGAGAGGCACTCACTCGCTCTGGGGCTCCCAAAACCGGATTTCCTAAATGGATTCCCCAATACCGCTTCTGATGGTCATCGTAACACTAAAACATATATTCTGTAAATGCGGTTCTAGTTGCTAGATTTCCTCTTCCAAAATCGATTTCCGCTCCCATGTAAATGTACAACCGTTTTTGAAACGTGCTTTCGTTGCCGGCTCACATACTGTTTTTAAGCATTATCGGCTAATCTGGACGCAGTGGATTTTCGTGCAGTGAAGGAGAAGCAGAAATATGAGACTGAGGACGAAGCTGTCGTCCTCCGATATTTAATGAAGAGAGACAGC
The DNA here is from genome assembly GCF_023864345.2 of Schistocerca serialis cubense. NCBI lineage: Eukaryota > Metazoa > Arthropoda > Insecta > Orthoptera > Acrididae > Schistocerca > Schistocerca serialis. The sequence goes on along the minus strand of NC_064640.1, from coordinate 984,485,873 downwards.
CATTGTGCTGATTAAATAAGAAATCTGAAGAACTGATTTCCGGAGGCCACTTGTATAAACGCGTAGCATCATTGGTCACGCTTGGGAGAGGTGTGGTGTGTGTGTGTGTGTGTGTGTGTGTGTGTGTGTGTGTGTGTGTGTGTGGAGGCTCTGTGGCAGAGCAGCGGGAGGCAGGACAATGCGATGGGCTGCTGCTTCGCTTGGGAAGGCACTCTGCAGATGTCAGTGTTACGGTCTGCCGAAAAAGCACCAGCCCCCCAGTGCTCCATTCCGAAAGTTCCAACGACTAAGGCACTAAGTGGCCGAAAGTGCTTCCTCAGATTTTCCTTATTCTATGAGCGCGTCTGTACTCCCGCCCCGCCTTTATACTTCAAGACCATCTCAGAACCATTTTCCTAAATAAAAAAAATGAAGAAAAGAGATGGGATTTTCCTAATCCGAGTGTCGGCTGAATTCGCTAATACGGTGAACGGTTGCGCTCGTCTAATAAGGGGAAGAAATTTTCATCCGAAGTATTTCGCCGGAAATTGAAAGAGAGATAATGGTGTGCAGTTCATGATCAGACTCTGCCTCAAATCCCGAGATACGCTGCAAACACATCCGCAGTGAGTAATGGATTGAGGGCTTGTGATTGTTCTGATGGCGCTCCATTCCTCAGGTGGCTCTTCGGGTTTATCGGTCCCCTTTTGTGCCATTTGCTTTGTGTGAGCACTAGCTTTCACCTCTTCCTTCTGTCATTAACATCAACAACGCAAACTCAATGCTACATTATGTATACCCGCTGTAAGATATTGTGCAGTGCACGTTAAAATGCACAACGTGCCAATATCAGCCGCTTATTATGACATTCCATTTTCTTGGTGACTGTCCGTGTATCCCTGAGTACACGTACTAATCCGTCTTATTTTATTCTCTCAATCTCTATTCCAGATATACAGGGTGGGTAAAACACGAGGGATATTCGAAAGTACGGTCTGATCGGCCGCGAAATGGAAACCACAGTGAAAATCCGATGAAGCTTTGCGTAGATGTGTTGGACAGTGTCTCTAGCATGCCTGTCGATTGCGTCACGCCGCTCTTTTGAGTTCTGAGCGCACAGCGAGGACGTAAAGATGCCTAGAAGATAATGTGTAACTGCCTGTAAGAGATTTCACCTGATTTCATGCAGCCCACATAACAAACGTGTATGCATTTCCTTCTTCATGCACACTGCAAAGGGAATGAGGAAGCTCCTGCGGCGTTTTCGATGCGAAGTGTTTGATTACCCACTATGCAGCCGGGACTTCGCTCCCTCTGATGATTGGTTGGTCGGTTAGTTTGGGGGAGGGGACCAAACAGCGAGGTCATCGGTCCCATCGGATTAGGGAAAGATGGGGAACGAAGTCGGTCGTGACCTTTCAAAGGAACAGGAACTATCCCGGCATTTGCCTGAAGCGATTTAGGAAAATCACAGAAAACCTAAATCAGGATGGCCCTACGCAGGTTTGAACCGTCGTCCTCCCGAATACGAGTCCAGTGTGCTAACCTCTGCACCACCTCGCTCGGTCACTCCCTCTGACGTTCATCTCTGCTCACATGAGCCGCTGGCCACGAAGTCAACATTTTGGCACAGACAACGAACTACAGACTAGCGTAGAGAAGGGATGGAAAGTACAGGCGGCTGCCTGCTGTGATGAGGGTATTCGGAAGTTGGTACAATGCTACGACAATGCTATCTCAGTCGGAGCGGGGCTATGTACAGAAGTACCTGCAAAGTGTAGCTAACTGTTGCAAATAAATTTTTTATTTCCACTGTCGTTTCTATTTCACGATCAGTTGCACCTTACCTTCCGAATAATCCTCGTGAAATTGGCCTGGAACATATTTCATTCACCTGAAGACAGGCAACCCAAGTTACATATTCCACAGCCGGGGCAGATGATGTAAGTTGGGTTGCGTACCTAAAGATGCATGAAATATTTTCCGGGGCAGTTTTATACTGCTTACCCTGTACGATGGAGGTAATAAAACTGTGCCATGCTTTATGTCAAATAAATGTTCCCTTAAGTTACCCAACGCGTTTTCGTTAGATCAGAGTATTTTTTTTTTTTTAAGATTCCCAGTGAAATAACTTATAGCTACCATAGAAAATTTGTGCCAGACCGGGATTAGCACCTTTATTTTCTGTTTTACGATCAGTCGCCTTAACATACCACCGCGGTACGTTGGTAGCAGTGTTTGGGGATCATAGGTGCAAACATCAGTCACAATGAACATTTGAGTCAGGAGTGAAATTTGGGAATTTGTGGTATAGACTATGGGACGAAACCTCTGAGGTCATCGGTCCGTAGGCTTACACACTAATTAATCTAACTTACGCTAAGGACAACACACACACCCATGGCCGAGGGAGGACTCGAACCTCTGATGGGGGATGGCGCGCGGACCGTGACAAGACGCCCGAGACCACGCGACTACCCCGCGCGGCAGACACGGACAGTTATACTGCTGAAAGATAACATCGCCGCTGGGGAAGACATCAAGCATAAAGGGATGTAGGAGGTTCATAGCTTCGAGCACTACCACAGGTCCCATGCAAGTGCAGGAGCCGGCCGGTGTGGCCGTGCGGTTAAAGGCGCTTCAGTCTGGAACCGCGTGACCGCTACGGTCGCAGGTTGAATCCTGCCTCGGGCATGGATGTGTGTGATGTGCTTAGGTTAGTTAGGTTTAATTAGTTCAAAGTTCTAGGCGACTGATGACCTCAGAAGTTAAGTCGCATAGTGCTCAGAGCCATTTGAACCAAGTGCAGGAGAAAAGCAGTGCTCCCACGAGTCCGCGTCCGTGACGCCGCCTTTCGCCTCGATGACGGCGTTTGTGCAGATGCCCAGTCACGTAGTGTAGGAAAACTGTGATTCAGCCAAGCGACCGGCACGTTTCCATTGATCGACTGTCGAATCCCGATGATCCCGTGCCCATTGCAGTCGTAATTGACGATATCGTTGGGTCAACATGTGATCACATAGGGGAGGTCTGGTGTGGAACTCTGTGTTCAACAATGTAGGATGAACGGTGTGCTCCGAAACACTTGTGCGTGCACCAACATTGTGCTCTTTCGGCAGAGATGGCAGACATCAACACATATCCTACTTTACACAGCAGACAAGCCTCCGGAGCCCACGTTCTGTGAAGAGTCGTGGACGTTCAACCATTTGGCGCCTAGTAGTAGTTTCACTGTCCTCCTACCTCTTTCCGCAGATGCTCACGACAGTAGCAAGTGAACATCCGACCAGCTTCGTCGTTTTCGAGATACTCGTTCACAGGCTCTGTGTAATAATAATCTGTTCTTTGTCAAAGAAGCTTATCTCAATGGATTTCCCCATTTGCAGCCCATATCTTCCCCGTCCGTGTCCGTTCCGCTTCTTTTTTGGTATTTATACTTTGGGCATTGCATCACGTGCCCACAACGCCACCAGGCGGCATCCGACGTCGCGGTGGTCAGTGGTCATACCAGAAAAGTTGAAGATGTGACAGCACTCAAACTTCACGAAGAGATGTTTCGATGCGCCAGATAAAGAAAGCCTCTCCGACGGCTGCAGTCCACCTCTATTCAAAGACGACCTGCACTTTCGCTTCATACTGACACGAATTATTCGCAGAAGAATGGAAAAGCTTATGCAACACGAGCTTGGGAAAGGTCATTTTGGGTTCTGGAGACATGTAGTAACAGACAAGGCGATACTGACGTTAGAAGATAGGCAAACATACGTTTTAGAGAAAACTTTCGACAATGTTGACTACAATATATTATTTGAAATTCTGATGGTGGCAGGGATAAAATACAAGGAGCGAAAAGTCATTCACAACTTGTACAGAAACGAGACTGGAATATTAAGAGTCAAAAAGCAGAAAAGGAAGCAGTAGTTGAGAACGTAGTGGGACAGGGCTGTGGCTCATATCCGACGTTATTCAGCCTATACTCTCAGCATACTAAGGCGAACTTTTGAGAGCGAATTAAAGTTGAAGGAGAAGAAACAAAACTTTTGCTCTTTGCCCAATGATATTGTAGTTCTATTAGATGTTGTAGAAGACTTAGGAGGGCAGCTGTACAGAATAACTTGCGTGTTGAAAAGAAGTCAATATATGAACGTTAACAAAAGTGAAGCAGGTTTAACTGGATGTAGTCGAATTTAATCGAGTGATGCTAAGGGAATTACTTCAGGAACTGGGCCACTAAAATTATCTGATGTGAATATAAAATTATGGTTGGAAATAACAAGAAAAGCATTTCTGAAAGAGAGAAATTTGTCATCTAATGTAAATGTAAGTTTGAACATTTTTATTTTGAGGGTTGCATTGGACGAAAGTGAAACGTGGGCGGTAAACAATTGAAACAAGACGAGGAGAAGCTTTTAAATTGTAGCGATACAGAAGAAGATTAGATAAGTAGATTGGATACAGATGTTGAAGTTCTGAATCGAATTGGGGTGAAAAAGAAATTTATCGCGAGACTTGACAAGAAGAAGGGATCGGTTAATAGGACATATTCAGTTGCATCAAGGTATCGCCAATTTCATAGTGGAAGGTAGTGGATAAGAGGAGAGAAAGGCTAGGCGACAGTAAGCAGTTTCAATTCGATGTCGGTTGTTATAGTTACGGAGACATGAATCGGTTTGTACAGGATAGGTTAGAGTAGAGAGCTGCACCAATCAGTTTTCGAACTGAAGACCAGAACTAACCAATATACTCAAATAGCTTCTTTGCAAACTTTTTGAAGATGCTAGCGTATTTCACGTTTTGGCTTTCGGCAGCCGTGCCGCCTCAACTCTGACAGATAAATTTTCCACATTGCTAAACTTGCGAACCTAAATTATGGCGACGATGTGTCCGAAGTCGTCTATCTGAAATTGTTGTTGTTAGCACCCTCTCATATAAATGTTTTGCTGTGGTTGTTTATATTACTTGTAATTGAACAAAATTACTTATAGTAGGCACTGTTCTCGATGTTTGTAAAGTCATTTTGCGACCAACTTAATTGGTGTTGAAACTGTTCTTAAAAGGGTGTTAAACTTGAAGAACGTCACCTAGAAATAAAATTACTTTATTCCCGCTGGTTAAGTAGACAGTCATAATGAAACGAAATGATGTTGAGGCTTTTGCAAACTTATCCATACTTCTGTACCATAGAGTAGCGTGAAAGATGGATAAGACTTCTGTGCTTACAGTTCGTTCTTACCCAACGCAGACGTTTATATGAGGCAGTTCTTTCACAAAGACTACGACAAATATTTGATGATGTAAGTGTTCGTCAACAGCAATTTACACTGCTTAATCAGCTAAAGATGTCGAGAGAAGTGTATCTGTAGTAAAATCAGAGCAACAGTAAAGCTACAGTGTCGGACAAAAACATTTCATTAGCGAGGAGTTCGTTGCCACAGAATGGGTTCGCCGGGTCAGCGCCCTATGTTGTCACACGAGACCAGCCTACAGACTTCTTCCTGGCTTTCAGCGCAGGCGTCGATCTCAAGTTGCACGGAAAATATTGCTATTGTGTTGTCGCTCCTTTTCCGTCCTCGCTCCGATCGTCTCTTCCTCGCTCGTTTTCATTGCAGGCATTGGCTCTGCCACAATAATTTTATACGGGAACAATGTGTACGATTCCAAAATACGTCGTACATACGCAAAGCAGTACATCCCTTAAGGTATACTGTACTGAACCTAATAAATCGAATGTGGCTTACACAGTGGGGCTATTCAATATGAAATATGTTGCCTTCAATAAGAAATAAAAAATGAGGTAACGTATTCAATGACAAGTTGTGATTTCAGTTGTAGGTCGTCCATATCGCATGGCCTTAGTGCAATTGAAATGCTGTTATTCCTTCTACAACTGGTACGTTATGTCTCGCCTACATGTCTGATCGTTGTAAATGGCTGTAACGTGTGCGGACGAAGCTTACTGTAGTGTTTACGTATTTAGTTACGGTTAAAAGTTGAAATTGTAGAAAAGGGTGGCGAAAGGATGTCTTCTAAAGCAGTCGCCAAAACTGCTGCGAATTTAAGCGATTCTACTTATAGGGGGATTAATTACGAACGCAAAGCACGTTTGCAACTGGAAACTTCCACAGTTCTGAATTATTCCTCCTTACCTCAACAGACCATTAAGAGTTTAAGACCACATTGTTGAGTACCACCCAGACGGTACTAACAAACTGGGTTTTGTTACCAATCATGTCATATCACATTTTACGAAGGTCCCCCTTGCAGAGTTTTTGGCATTAACTGCCAACACTTGATAGGTGGGCATCACTGATTTTATTTTTTTTTTTTTTTTTTGCTTGCTCTTTCTTAAACCCATTTTACGTTCACCCAATCTTTCGAGAAGAGTGACGGGGTCACTATGAGTAGAACTTTCATAGTGTGATCTCACGGAGAGAGAAATTAGTGGAGGTTTTACATCACTTTAATTCCACTCATGAGGACGTTCAATTAACTTTAGAAACAGAGAAAGATGGTTGTCTGCCTTTTCTCGACATTTTGGTTACACGGGGAATTCAGTTTATCGTAAACCCTATTAATACCGATTTATGTATTCAATCGTCGAGTTGTCACCTCTCGTCGCAAACTAGGAGTGTGCTTGAAACACTTTCACACAAAGCACACACAGCCTCGACTCCAGATACTTTCCCTAAACAGCTCGTCCAGCTAAAGACAGTGTTCAGTGAAAAACAGAAATTCTACCCAGAAGATTGACAGGGCATTATCAGATAAAGCCAAAAACCAGGATGCGGGTAAAGAGTGGAGCACGCCAGCAAAATCCCTATTATTTCTTCCCTTTATCGGAAATATTTCGTTCAAGATAGCCATAATTTCAGACTAAGTGGTTTTGCACCCACCACCTAAGACAGCAAACCTTCTGAAGGACGATTTGTTTTTGCGGAAGGCAGAAATTCGCTAAATACTTTGCAAATGTAGTGGCTAGACCATTACATAGGCTAGACCAAGCACATTTAGAAGAAAGCTGATTCGAGCGTCAACGCTGACATAGCCTTCTGTGTCCAATTAAGTCTACTGTTGCTGAACACTGAACATCCAATGAATCACGATGAAACAATAATTTTAGCCACAAGAGCATCTCTTTGGGAATCCATTATTAAAGAATTCGTGGAAATATGCACGGTGGAAAATCTGCACTGTGATAGCGGGTAGCAGTCAGATAATTCCTGGAACCCCACCACTTCCACGATTTGCTCTAAACGAAGATCAAACAGTGGTCGATGGCCACGACGAGCGGCAACTCGGAGGACAGCTGAGCTCCGCAATCAACCAGCGAGGGCGCTGCTTGCTGGATAGTGTGGTCGGTCTGACCAAAATGTTAAAGCATACGCGGAATACTCACAGCGCGTTAATAAATTGCGGGAAGGGGGTGTCTTCGTCAGCCTTCGACGGTCACCTGAGCACGACGGACAGGTGCCCAGCCGACCACTGGCCACAAACTTAATGTAGCAACTAATATTGCTGTTCTCAACCTACGGATGTATCGTCATCAGTGTTTACCTTTACTCTATAAGACAGTGTCAAAAAATTCCACACCAGCAAGTACTACATGATGGGCTAATGTTGTTCGTGTTGGGTGTCGCTACCGGGCCTGACAGAATATACACTGAGGTGACAAACGTCATGGGATAGCGATATGCACATGTACAGAGGGCGGTAGTGCCACGTACCCAAGGTAAAAAAGTCATTCGCGAATTTGTCATTTGTACTCAGGTGAGTCATGTGAAAAGGTAGCCGCACGACGGAAATTGACAGACTTTGAACGCGGAACAGTAGTTGCAGCTAGACGCATCGGACATTCCATTTCGGGAATAGTTCGGGAATTCTGAGATCCACAGTGTCAAGAGTGTGGCGAGAATATCAAATTTCACGCGTTACCTCCCACCACGGACAACGCAGTGGCCGACGGCCATCACTTAACGACCGAGAGCAGAGGCGTTTATGTGTTGTCATTGCTAACAGACAAGCAACGCTGCGTGAAATAACCGCAGAATTCAATGTGGGACGTACAATGAATGTATTCGTTAGGAAAGAGCGGCGGAGTTGGGAGTTAATGGGCTATGGCAGCAGACAACCGACTCGAGTGCCTTTGCTAACAGCACAACATCGAATGCAGCACCTCTCCAGGGCCTGTGACCATATGATTTGGACCCTAAACGACTGGAAAATCGTGGCCTGGTCAGATGAATCCCGATTTCAGTTGGTAAGAGCTGATGGTAGGGTTCGAGTGTGGCGCAGACCCCACGAAGCCACTGACCCAAGTTCTCAACAAAGTCCTGTGCAAGCTGGAGTTGGCTCCAGAATCGTGTGGGCAGTGTTTACATGGACTGGACTGGGTCCTCTGGTCTAACTGAATCGATCGTTGACTGTAAATGGTTTTGTTTGGCTACTTGGAGACCATTTGCAACCATTCATGGACTTCATTTTGCTAAACAGCGATGGAATTTTGATGGATGACAGTGCGCCATGTCAGTGGACCAGAATTGTTTGCAATTAGTTTGAAGAACATTCTGGACAATTCGGGCAAATCATTTGGTCACACATCCAATATATTTATGGGACATAGTCGAGAGATTAGCGACAACACTCACAGTTATGGGCGGTTATAGCTGCAGCATGGCTCAATATTTCTGTATGGCTGCAATATTTCTTCCAACGACTAGTGGAGTCCATGCCACGCCGAGTTGCTGCACTACGCCGGATAAAAGGAGAGCTGACACGATAATAGGAGGCATTCCATTACTTTTTTCACCTCAGAGTAAGAGGGGCGCGAATAACGTCGGATGTTGAGTCATCACTGTAAAGCACACGGGGATGCCACGTAGTCGTAGGGGGAAGCGTTATCGTCACGTGACACAGTTTGAAATGGATGTTATTGTAGGCCTCCAGTCGGTCGCCCCATCTATTCGTGCAATATCCAGATTTATGGGGCATTCAGATGTGACAGTAGCCCATTGCTGGACTGGATGTGAACGTTAGGGCAGCTGTGCTCGTCGTCAAGGTTCTGATTAGCCGCCTTTGACCACCACTAGGGAGGATCGCAGTACTGTGCACCGAGCACTTCGTAACCCCTACACATCAGCGCCTGCCATTGTAGAAGAAGTAAAGGACAGCCTGCAACATTTTGTGTCATCCCACACCACTGGCTGGTGATCTGCGTAGGCTGTCGTTAACAGCACAACACAAGCGGCTGCTTTTGGAATGGTGCCGTGACTGGAAAGCGTGGCCTGCTGATGAGTGGCGTCGCGTTCTGTTCAGTGATTCTGCACTACCCCAGATGAGCACAGTCGGCGAGTGTGGCGGCGACCGGGCGAGAGGTCACATTCTTCCACTGTTACTCCCGGGGACATGGTACGGAGCGCCATGGGGTACGACTTATGTACAGCGCTGTTTGTCTATGAAGGAACTCTGACGGCACAACTGTACGTCACGGACATGCTGCGTACTCATGTGTACCTCTTTTGCGACAGTTTTTTTTGTCATAAATCTTCTACTGGTTTGATCGGCCCACCACGAATTCCTCTCCTGTGCTAACCTCTCTTCATCTCAGAGTAGCACTTGCGACCTATGTCCACAATTATTTGCGGGATGTATTCCAATCTCTGTCTTCCTCTACAGTATTGTGGCGCCATTTTCCAACAGGGCAATGTTGGTCCACACACGGAATGTGTTTCTATGAACTCTCTGCGTAGTGTTCAGGTGCACCCGTGGCTAGGAAGATCAGCAGATCTGTCTCCAATAGAATGCATGGGACCAACTCGGACGTCAACTGTATCACAGTGCCAGTATCCGTGATATCAAAGAGCACTTGTAAAAGATGCGTGCCAGGCTGCCTCGGGGGAGAATACAAAGGCCTTATGAACCGAATCAGTGTACACATCCGGGCCAGAGATGGTGCAACGTCATAAGTGGGTTCATTCTATCAAGTTTTAATAAATTTGATTCGATTTTATAATCACTCGAATAACGCCACGCATTCGCTCAGCCTGTGAAGCTTCATTTCCTCCTCCTCTTCCGAGTGCTTTACTTTCTTTTGTCGGGCGATGTAGTACCAGTACGCCCATAATGGCAGCTGTTTCGTTTAACATCTTCGTCCAGTGAATGATTCTTTGTCTACAGTGTAGTATGCGCCGTTGTGGAATATCTTGGCACATAAAACTGTGTGCTGGACCGGGACTCCAAGACGGAGTCTTTCAATGCATTTAACAACTGTGCTGTCCAGATACGGCTTACAAGCCGCCCTCACAGTTACACTTCCGCCAGTACCCCTCTCCTACTGTCTCCTCAATAACCTTTGTCTCAAGAGTCCAGCAAGCTATGCAGAAAAGCTCCTATGAATATTGGAGAGTAGAAGATGGCTTAAATCGAGCTGTGCGCACAGATTTAGTCTAACGGTGATTTCATTTTTTTTTTCTGTTCATGTTCTTCTCCCTTATTTAATAAATATGTGGCTTGTCAATCGCATAGCCAACTATTTATCATCATGATTCAACGTGTTAATTCAATTCGCTTACTCCAGCAAACAGTGTCTCGTGTCGCACACTAAACTGTTTGACAGCGGATGAAGAAATGTAATGCAGTTCTTGTTACCATGAGTATTGGGACTTCAGGAGAGCACATCATCGTCTAGAGATTAACTGAAGCCTTCGATACTGCTTAGCAAACTCTCATAATCAAACTATCACCTTTCAGCCTAACATAGACTTCAGACTACGCTACAGATCAATTAGTCACCACAACCTGCATTCCAAAAACTAATTTGGACTTGTTGTTAGTGTTCTGTTTCTGTTTTCGCATGTATGAGTTCACACACCACATCCTTGCGTTACAGGTCGAAGCTGATATCCATTATCGGTAGCTTCAGGTGACTCACCCTCTGCGCAACACGACTCCCAAAATAGTTAACCCGTACACATGGAATTAACATCCAGAAATTTACATTCTCTTTTTTTCCTCGCGTATTCTCTACTTCTCCGTGCTGCTCTATTGCGGATGGGCTCTGTTGTCTATGAGTATTACTGCATAGTGGCTTGCAGAGCGTCTCTGTGGATGTGTGTAGATTTAGGAATCCGTTGGACCACTGGAAAATTGAACTTATCCCTGAAATACCTTATCACAATACCTTTCTCCTGTTACTGACACTGCTGGGAAGATGCATATTGGTGCGCGCAATGACCATTGTACTGGGTCATAAAACCAATGCAAATCCACCGCAACTATTGCATCACAACATCATTCGAACATCATACATGTTCCTCGTTCTCTCCACACTAGTTTCTGTCGAAAATTGCTCGTTACGTAGGTATGACATTGATCTGGAAACAACTCCTTGGTTAACGCCCATTGGTCCCAATTACGATGTTCACTAAACTACTGCATTTTGGTATGGTGTTGGTTGTGAGTAAATTGAATACGCCATTTAGGTCATCCGATTATACAGTCCGACATTTAACGGTCGTCTTGAAACGGCTCTGGAGAAGATGTAGGTGCTTGATACACTAGCAACGTTCGACATCCGTACATACAAGGTGTAGAAGTATGAAACCGGAATCTCTACAAATTGTGCTAGCCGTCAGTGTAGGGCCGTTGAGACAGCGTTTGCAGCGCCATCTGCTTGCTGTAAAGGCTGACAACGAATGTCAACACACAGCAACCCAAGTTCCATACATGGGTATCTGTTTCAAACGCGTAAACATGTCGAGTTTTGTGCCTACGAACTACGATTTGCGGATAGCATTGGTTTTCTGTTAACATTTGAAGAAAACGGCTGCAGAATCGCATCGAATGCTTGTCGAAGCATTCGGCGACCATGCTCTTGGGAAAACACAGTATTTCGAGTGGTTCAAAAAAGTCCAAAGTGGTGATTTTAACGTGAGAAACGACGAGCTCGGGAAATCACCGAAAAAGTTCGAAGACAACGAACTTCAGGCCTTATTCGATGAAGATGATACTCAAACTCAACAGCAACTCACGGAACAATTGAATATGATGCAAAAAGACGTTTCTCTTCGGTTGAAAGTTATGGGAAAGGTGCAGAAAGTGGGAAAATGATTTGCGCATGAACTGAATGAAAGACATCAAGCAAATCGAAAGACCACTTCTGAAATTCTGCTCGGCAGATACAAAAGAAAGTCGTTTCTGCATCGAATAGTGACAGATGATAAAAATGGATATATTTTGAGAATCCTGAGGGTCGTAAATTTTGGGTGAATCCAAACAAACCATCGACATCCATTGCAAGACCAAATCGCTTTGGAAAGAAGACAATGCTCTTTGTTTGGTGGAATCAGAAGGGTGTCATCTATTATGAGCTGCTAGAACCTGGTGAAACCGTTAACACTGATAGCTACCAACAGCAAATGATCCATTTAAATCGAGCATTGCGTGAAAAACGACCGGAATTTGGAAAAAGGCAACACAAAGTCATATTGCTCCATGATCACGCCCCATCACACACAGCAAAACCGGTTGGGGAAACGATCGAGGCGTTCAGTTGGGAAATACTAGGGCATGCGGATTATTCTCCAGACTTGGCTCCGTTCGATTATCATCTATTTGCATCACTGGGACACGCTCTCGCTGAACAACGCTTCAATTCGTATGAAAATGTACGAAAATGGCCCGCTGACTGGTTCGCTTCAAAAGAAGAACTGTTTTTTTGGTGTGGCATTCGTAGCCTGCCGGGAAGGTGGGAGAAATGTATAAATAGCAGTGAGGATTATTTTGAACAACAGACGCGTAATTATTACAACTAAATTCCGGTTTCACATTTCTACACCTGGTACTCGCATTACAAATTGAAGTCGCCCGCCACAGTTCTCTGTCTGTATGTGATGGCTAATCTCAGAACCTGCTGTAAGGAATTTGATACGTTTTCACTGTGAGAGAGAGAGAGAGAGAAAGAGAAAGAGAGAGAGAGAGACGAAATTATGCTCTTTCGCCATTTGAATTGTAGATCCATCAATTCTACATGTAATAATAGCATTCTTCAGTCACGTGATCACATTTCTGAGCCGCACTCATGACGACTTTTGCAGTGGATACATCTCAAGCTGATCAACCGTTCATCAGTCGTAGCAACTCATGTCTATGTCATTCGTGGCTTGCAGACCGACTGAGCAGCTTGTTCGCTGATATCCGAGTGCTGTTGCTCGTAATGCAAGGTCATACATTTTCGTTAGTACCTTCTACAAGTAAGTACATGGCGATATATCACTGTAACGGATGACATATGCGGAAATTTCGTCCCGTGATAATGTTCAACCGGTGTAACTATGGAATTCAAAGACCTGATGCTCACTGCAGTTCCTGCAGGCTATTTTTACTTTGCTACCAATTATTATTTATGACGAAGTCGTTATTTCTGGAATAATTTAAAATACCACTTGTGTAGGGACTTTTAAAAGAATATTTGCTCATCTGTTCCAGTAATTCAAGGATGTAAGTGTAGAGAGTCCAATGAGACCTTTTGTGTGTACGGGATTGGTTTATGTTGACAGCAAGAAAGTAGATTCTTACATGAACATTGAGAGTATTATACTAGAATACAACGTATAAAGTTACAGACAGCAGTAATGACAATCGCTCTGAAGCCGTCTTACACCTCCGTCCAAAAGGAGTCCTTAGTCTTTTGAAGATTTCCGGAATTAGCCGTGAGTTACGCAGGCCATTTTTGAAGCATCAGAACTGAACCGCTTGGTGTAAAAGTGTGCTACGAGAAATGGAAGCCTGTCAACGAAAAACCTGCTTAACCCTCTTAGCCCATCACATATTCGCCTGATCTAAAAGCTTTGGTTGCCCTTAAAAACAGGAGAGGAAGTAAGCCGCTTACTCCTTGTTGACTTGTTACGCCAGTCTCCTCATCGCGTTTAAGTACAGCTAGCTTTAAGAGCGCCAACCGTGACGACATGATCCTCACAATGTATTCCAGGAAACCAGGGCAGCACAGATCTGACGAAATTATTGGCGCCGACTTCTTATTTCTGAGCTACCCACTCCGAAAGGGAAACGGGGTGAAATGTTATTTACATTTATTTAAACTCGTGAAACCGTGTTCAAAGTTAAGCTGCTCTGTTATTTGTTGTTTCTGGAAGATGAGATGCAACCAGCAGCTACAGCCGTGTATGTCTACAATGCAAATGACCTGATATTCAATAAAAAGAAGAGTTCAGATGTAATTAATGCCAGATAAGCAAACTGTAAAAATGCGGTGCAGTCTATGGTGAGAAAATTGTTATGAGAAGTGAAAAATTTATACTGAACGATTTGCAGCATCGACAGCCTGCTAGAACGGCAAACGAACAAACAGTAGCCGATAAAATCCACGGAAACTGCCGAAGATTGGAAGGAATGACGAATAGAGTTTAATACACTATGTGATCAAAAGTATCCGGACACCCCCAAAAAGTACGTTTTTCATACTAGGTGCATTGTGCTCCCACCTAATGCCAGGTACTCCATATCAACGACCTCAGTAGTCATTAGACATCGTGAGAGAGCAGAATGATGAAGCGCTCCGCGGAACTCACGGACTTCGAACGTGGTAAGGTGATTGGGGGTCACTTGTGTCATACTTCTGTACGGGATATTTCCATACTCCTAAACATCCCTAGGTACACTGTTTCCGATGTGATAGTGAAGCGTAAACGTGAAGGGACACGTATAGCACAAAAGCGTACAGGCCGATATCGTCTGTTGACTGCCAGAGACCGCTGACAGTTAAAGAGGGTCGTAATGTGTAATAAGCAGACATCTATCCAGACCATCACACATGAATACCAAACTGCATCAGGATCTACTGCAAGTACTATGACAGTTAGGCGGGAGGTGAGAAAACTTGGATTTCATGGTCGAGCGGCTGCTCATAAGCCACACATCACACGGGTAAATGCCAAACGACGCCTCGCATGGTGTAAGGAACGTAAACATTGGACGACTGAACAGTGGAAAAGCGTTGCGTGGAGTGACGAATCACGGTACACAATGTGGCGATCCGATGGCAGGGTGTGGGTATGGCGAATGCCCGGTGAACGTCATCTGCCAGCGTGTGTAGTGCCAACAGTAAAAAATTCGGAGGCGGTGGTGTTATGGTGTGGTCGTGTTTTTCATGGAGGGGGCTTGCACCTCTTGTTGTTTTGCGCGGCACTATCTCAGCACAGGACTACATTGATGTTTTAAGCACCTTCTTGCTTCCCACTGTTGAAGAGCAATTCTGGGATGGCGACTGCATCCTTCGACACGATCGAGTACCTGTTCATAATGCGAGGCCTGTGGAGGAGTGGTTACACGACAATAACATCCCTGTAATGCACTGGCCTGCACAGAGTCCTTAACTGAATCATATACAATACCTTTGGGATGTTTCGGAACGCCGACTTCGTGCCAGGCCTCACCGACCGACATCGATACCTCTCCTCTGAGCAGCACTCCGTGAAGAATGGGCTGCCAATCCCCAAGAAACCTTCCAGCACCTGACTGAAAGTATGCTTGCGAGAGTGGAAGCTGTAATCAAAGCTAAGGGTGGACCAACACCATATTGAATTCCAGCATTACCGATGGAGGGCGCCACGAACTTTTAAGTCATTTTCAGCCATTTGTCCGGATACTTTTGATTACATAGTGTATCATGTTCACATCGAAGTCATTGGCGACAGGGCACGAGCTCAAAAGGGAACGAATAGGAACAAAACATACTGTATCCATGTTTAAGGAAGTAATCTTGGTATTCTCCTAATTTTATTAGAGATAAGGTGGGAAACTTAAAGCAGGATATCTGGACAGGCTATTTCAACCTCACTCCTTACGAATATGAGCCCAGTAGTTAGCCGAGTTACTGCTGTGCTGAATACTAGCACTGTGAAAAGAGTACATGCAGATCTCAGTATGGTCATTCTGATTAAGTCTTTTAAAACACTAATTGCTTTCCAGTGCTATGCTTCAACACTGTCCACGATCTTAACCTGAGTTAAATAACTTCGCATACAGGCCGCTGCTACAAAGTACATAACAAGCCGCTAAGGGATTTACAAAGAAAATTACTGGCCGTTTCCAGATTTATTAAACATCTCCAGTATATTTAATCAGCTTGATCACTGTCCGGTAAATAACTAACGAGAAACTCTGATACGCACCTGACACCTCCAGTGCACATCACAGACGTCACTGAATTTTTAATAGTTACTAGAAGGAACCGTCCTGGAATATCTACAACATATACTAACCCTACAAAACAATAGAGTGTTCAAACACAGTTTTTATGAACTCAGAGTTTCCATCCTGCATAGCATAGCCACAGCATAGCCATTCGAATCACTACATTTTCTGCACTCTCTCATTGTCTCAGGTAAATAAGAAATTTATTTGTCACGTTCTTGGGTATGTTCATTTTTCATTTGTCATTAGTGTGTTTTACACTGAAGCGCCAAACAAATTTGTATAGGCATGGGCATTCAAACACAGAGATATGTAAACAGGCAGAATACGGCTCTGCGGTCGGCAACGCTTATATAAGACAACAAGTGTCTGGCGTAGTTGTTAGATCGGTTACTGCTGCTGCAATGACAGGTTATCAAAATTTAGGTGAGTTTGAACGTGGTGTTACAGTCGGCGCACGAGCGACGGGACACAGCTTCCCCGACGTAGCGGTGAAGTGGGGATTTTCCCGTACGACCATTTAAAGAGTGTACCGTGAATATCAGGAATCCGGTAAAACAATAAATCTCCGACACTGCGGCAGCCGGAAAAAGATCCTGCAAGAACGGGACCAACGACGACTGACGAGAATCGTTCAACGTGACAGAAGTGCAACTCTTACACAAATTGCTGCAGATTTCAATGTTCGGCCATCAACAAGTGTCAGCGTGCGAATCATTCAACGAAACATCATCGATATGGGCTTTCGAGGTGGAAGGCCCACTCGTGTACCCTTGATGACTACACAACACAAACCCTTACGCCTCGTCTGGCGCCGTCAACACCGACATTGGACTGTTGATGACTGGTAACATGTACGTCGGTCGAGTCTCGTTTCAAATTGTATCGAGCGGATGGACGTGTACGGGTATGGAGACAACCTCACGAATCCATGGACCCTGCATGTCAGCAATGGACGGTTCAAGCAGGTGGAGGTTCTGTAATGGTGTGTGCCGTATGCAGTTGGAGTGATGTGGGACTCCTGACACATCTTGAAACGACTCTTGACAGGTGACACGGACGTAAGCACTCTGTCTGATCATCTGCATCCATTTATATCCATTGTCTATTCCGATGGACTTGGGCAATTCCAGCAAGACAATACGACACCCCACACTCCAGAATTGCTACAGAGTGGCTTCAGGAACTCTAGTCTGAGTTTAAACACTCCGCTGGCCACCAGTCTCCGTTGAAACACTCCGCTGGCCGCCAATCTCCCCAGACATGAAAATTATCGAGCATACCTGGGATGCTTTGCAACGTGCTGTTCAGAATAGATCTTCATCTCTCCTACTGTTGCGGATTCATGGACAGCCCTGCCGGATTCACCGCGTCAGTTCCCTACAGCACTACTTCAGACATTAGTCGAGTTCACGCCACGTCGTGTTGCTGCACTTCTGCGTAATCGCGGGGCCCCTACACGATATTAGGCAGATGTAGCAGGTTCTTCGGCTCTTCGGCGCAGAATGAATGAAAAACTAGAGAATTAAATAATTAAAAAGAAGTGGTATGCTCGTATCAATTGACTTCTGGCATGGTGACTTCAATCTAGAAAATGGCAACTGGCCAAGTGATGGCCGAGAAGTGTCTGTTTGGTGATCCAGACGGTACTGAGTCGTGCCGTCGGACTTACTTGATAATTACTAGCTCCTGGTCGTCTGCAAGAGCTGCGATCGGTTCTGTAGGTGATTTACAGACGCGGCGATATGTAAGTAGGGGAAAGATGCTGTAGATGTGTCTGGTTTAGTGGTACAATCCTCATAAGTCCGTGTGATAATGGTTCAAGTTTTGCCCTGGAGTGTTTGTAAGAAATAATGGGACCTTAAATTGGGGGAAGGGAAAGACATTCGACTGAAGACACAACCGTAATTTCATATTCAGAGAATTGTAGCTCGTGGAAGTTACGGTAGATCAAGATACTGCGAGAACAGAGACGCAGCATTGGAGGATCTAACTATAATTGCATAAACGTCATGCTATACTTTGGATGCTTAATTTGTTTCATTTTATTTGCGCATCTACTTTACGATGCTGTAATTTTCACAATAGTCGTGTATGATTATGATATCGCGTTGTTGTTGTTGTTTTTGTTGTCTTCAGTCCAGAACTGGTTAGGTGCAGCTCTCCATGCTACTCTATCCTGTGCAAGCTTCTTCATCTCCCAGTACATAATGCAACTTACATCCTTCTGAATCTGCTTAGTGTATTAATCTCTTTCTCTCCCTCTACGATTTTTACCGTCCACGCTGCCCTCCAGCACTAAATTGGTGATTCCTTGATGCCTCAGAACATGTCCTACCAACCGATCCCTTCTTCTAGTCAAGTTGCGTCACAAATTTCTCTCCTCCCCAATTATATTCAATATCTCCTCATTAGCTATGTTGTCTACCCAAATAATCTTCAGCATTCTTCTGCAGCACCACATCTCGAAAGCTTCTATTCTCTTCTTGTCTAAACTATTTATCGTCCATGTTTCACTTCCATACATGGCTACACTCCACACAAATACTTACAGAAACGACATCCTGATATTTAAATCTATACTCAATGTTAACAAATTTCTCTTCTTGAGAAACGCTTTCCTTGCCATTGCCAGTCTACATTTTATGTCCTCTCTAATTCGATCATCATCAGTTATTTTGATTCCCAAATAGCAAAACTCCTTTACTACTTTAAGTGTCTCATTTCGTAATCTAGTTCCTTCAACGTCCCCCGATTTAATTCGACTACATGCCATTATCGTCGTTTTGCTTTTATTGATATTCATCTTATATCCTCCTTTCAAGACACCGTCCATTCCGTTCAACTGCTCTTCCAGGTCCTTTGCTCTGTCTGACAGAATTACAATGTCATCGGCGAACCTCAAAATTTTTATTTCTTATCCATGGATTTTAATTCCTACTCCCAATTTTTCTTTTGTTTCCTTTGCTGCTTGCTCAATACACAGATTGAATAACATCGGAGATAGGCTACAACCCTGTCTCACTCCCTTCCCAACCACTGCTTCCCTTTCATGCCCCTCGACTCTTATAACTGTCATCTGGTTGCTGTACAAATTGTAAGTAGCCTTTCGCTACCTGTATTTTACCCATGCCACCTTCAGAATTTCAAAGAAAGTATTCGATTCAACATTGTCAATTGCTTTCTCGAAGTCTACAAATGCTAGAAACGTAGGTTTGCCTTTCCTTAATCTATCTTCTAAGATAAGTCGTAGGGTCAATATTGCCTCACGTGTTCCAACATTTATACTGAACCCAAACTTATCTTCCCCGAGGTCGGCTTCTACCAGTTTTTCCATCCGTTCGTGAAGAATTCGCGTTAGTATTTAGCAGCCGTGGCTTATTAAACTGACAGTTCGGTGATTTTCACATCTGTCAACACCTGCTTTCTTTGGGATTGGAATTATTATATTCTTCTTGAAGTCTGAGGGTATTTCGCCTGTCTCATACATCTTGCTCACCAGATGAAAGAGGTTCGTCATGACTGGCTCTCCCAAGGCTATCAACAGTTCTAACGGGATATCGTCTATCGTCTACTCCTAGGGCATTGTTTCGACTTACATCTTTCAGTTCTCTGTTAAACTCTTCACTCAGTATCTTATCTCCCATTTCATCTTCATCTATATGCTCTTCCATTTCCATAACGTTGTCCTCAAGTACATCGCCCTTGTATAGACGCTGTATATACTCCTTCCACCCTTCTGCTTTCCCTTCTTTGCTTAGAACTGGGTTTCCATCTGAGTTCTTGATATTCATATAAGTGGCTCTCTTTTCTCCAAATGTCTCTTTAATTTTCCTGTAGGCAGTATCTATCTTACCCCCAGTGATATATGCCTCTACAACCTCATATTTGTCCCTGCTTAGCCATTTTGCACTTCCTGTCGATCTCATTTTTTAGACGTATGTATTCCTTTTTGCCTGCTTCATTTACTGCATTTTTATATTTCTCCTCTCATCACTTAAATTCATTATTTCTTCTGTTACCCAAGGATTTCTACTAGCCCTCGTCTTTTTACCTACTTAATCCTCTGCTGCCTTTACTATTTCATCTCTCAAAGCTATCCATTCTTCATTTACTGTATTTCTTTCCCCCATTCGTGTCAATCGTTTGCTAATGCTCTGCCTGAAACTCTCTACAACCTCTGGTTCTGTCATTTTATCCAGGTCCCATCTCCTTTAATTCTCACCTTTTTGCAGTTTCTTCATTTGTAATCTACAGTTCATAACCAGTAGATTGTGGTCAGAGTCCACATCTGCCCCTGGAAATGTGTTACAATTTAAATGGTTCAAATGGCTCTGAGCACTATGGGACTTACCTTCTGTGGTCATCAGTCCCCTAGAACTTAGAACTACTTAAACCTAACTAACCTAAGGACATCATACACATCCATGCCCGAGGCAGGCTTCGACCCTGCGACGTAGCGGTCCCGCGGTTCCAGACTGTAGCGCCTAGAACCGCTCGGCCACTCCGGCCGGCGTTACAATTTAAAACCTGGTTCCTAAATCTCTGTCTTACCATTATATAATCTATCTGAAATCTTCCAGTATCTCCAGGCCTCTTCCATGTATACAACATTCTTTCATGATTCTTGAACCAAGTGTTAGCTATGATTAAGTTATGCTCTGTGCAAAATTCTATCAGGCAGCTTCGTCTTTCATTCCCTACCCCCATTCGATAGTCACCTACTACATTTCCTTCTCTTCCTTTTCCTACTATCGAACTCCAGTCACCAATGACTATTAAATTTTCGTCTTCCTTCGCTATCTGAATAATTACTTTTATCTCATCATACATTTCATCAATCTCTTCGTCGTCTGTGGAGCTAGTTGGCATATAAACTTATTCTACTGTGGTAGGCGTGGGCTTCGTGTCTATCTTCGCCACGATAATGCGTTCTCTATGCTGTTTGTAGTGGCTACCCACACTCCTGTTTTTTTTATTCATTATTAAACCTACTCCTGCATTGATATGATATCGTATCACACATAATCAATTAAGTGGGTATTAACGTCTGAGAACCAATAGCTGCACACAGGTACAATGTGTCTCAGAAACGTATGCAGCAGAATGTGTACGCACAATATAAAATTGGTCAGTTTTTGCACGTGATTTATTCGCCTTATACTTGTCTATAATGAATCAATGATTTAAACTCCAAAATTGAATATACTCACCCTGAAGAACGGAATATATACGAAAATAGGTTTAACCGCCATAGACATTAGAAAAATACTGCATGGAAATACACTGAAGTGATTATTGAATTGGTATCTATACAACGTACGTGACTCCAAAGTCGGCTAAGCTGAAAACTTTAAAAATAAATTGACTACCGTAAAATTATCGGGTCTAATAGCTAAGAAAATTTTTTTGTATTATCATAAACGGCACTAACAACGTATACGAATCTGGTTAGTAATATTATTTGTAAACTTAAAAGTATCTGTTGCATATCATTGTAAGTAGACAAGGTACTGAATGTCATATACGTTAAAAGAACCACCATCGCACTTCAAATTGAATGATCGAAATAGTGGGGAAAAACAAGATCTCTCTCTCTCTCTCTCTCTCTCTCTCTCTCTCTCTCTCTCACACACACACACACACACACACACACACACAAAACACACACACACACACACACACTGTGTATGTGTGTGTCTCGTATTTCACAGTGGCCAACGAATGGTATCTCTCGTAGTACATACCTTGTAAGTTCGAGTGCTTGTTTTCGTTTGAACTGGCCTATAATGCCTTTTCCGTTCAGAGTTTATAGTGTGGTAAGTTAGTACTAAAAGTATCCCTTTCAACATTCAGCCAAAACGTGCCTGTCATCCTGCCAACATTGTACTCGTACATCGTACTACTTTTGGCTGATAATTCTCCTGAAGGAGAAATGGACGAATTCAGGCCGTGATGCTAGGATTGTAACCAGTCGGTGTAGCCAACACCAATGTGTAACAGACATTCTCTGGAAACTTAAATTAGAATCTTTGGAAGAAAGAAGACGTGGTTCTCTCGAAACCCTGCTGAATACATTTAGAGAAATTATATTCTCAGAAAACTGCGCGACTATTGTGCTGCCACCACTGCTATCTCAAGTTGTATTACTAGAATAAGATAACAGAGATTAGCTTACGTACAGAGGGATATAAACAAGTATTTTCCCCGCGTTCTGTACACTAATGGGATGGGATAGAGCATGGATAATATTTGACGCTGCACTCTCCCCTGTAGACTGTACAGTGACTTGCGGAGTTGCCTATAAATGTAGATGTAAAAGTAAATTAATTGTAAAATGTTTGAGTAACCTGACTTGAAAGCCTTTCTGAGACGTGTATTTTGGTTTGAAATATAAATATTTATCTTATACATTTTCTAGATTTTTGTTTGGTAATAACGCTTTTAACTTACAAACGCTTTTATTGAAACTTTCATAACTGATTGTACGTCGTACTACTCTGATACAATGAGAGAAAACAAAAAATAATTAATGCAATTTCAGCCAACTGTGATAAGGATAACAACAATTTTCTCTTCCGTAACTAAGAACGAGAATGTGGGAAAGAAACTATGAAGTAAGTTCGCTGGCCGCTCTTGCTTCTTCCTGCTAAGACGAAAACAAGTATCAGCAGCAGCTCAGCCGTGTGTACAGGGAGATAAGAATCGTTATCGAGGCAGCTAGACTGCGATACGGCCAGCGTGGGTGCGCCTGGCGATTAAGACTGGCGAGACCCCAAGCGAGTAGATTATTGCTGTTTGCAGGGGAAGCAGTTCTTAATCCCGAGCCTTCGTTAACGCCAAACTCACCACAATAGGCCCACTTCACAACGCCACACTACGGTAATTAAAAGTTCTTGTTACGAGAGAAGTTTCCCCAACTTGGCGTCCGCTGGGCAGCTGCCACAGCGCTGACACAGTTATTGCCGTCTCGCTATCAGAGCCACTTCTCTCCTACACAAATACATGTTCATTCGTCATCTCTGCTTGACTTAACTGCATTTTTATGTACCCAAATCATCAGCTACTGAAGCGCTAGTTAAAACTACAGTATGCTGCCATGAATCGGAGTAGCTAGTTTCGACTGGTTGGCCATTTCTCCTCAATTGCTTGTTCTTCACTCTATCCACACATTCTACGTGTGTGGCCCTTTATCGCAAGCCTTTCCATCGTTATATTTTAATAATTTAAAGGCTCTCTTTTAGGTATCAAACTTCACATCTCCAGTGTCTCCTTATCTCCCTGATACCCTCTTTCAATCCTTCCCCCCCCCCCCCCCTGGCACACACACACACACACACACTCAGTCACGCCGTCAATTGCCCATTCTCTCTCTCTCTCTCTCTCTCTCTCTCTCTCTCCATATATATATCTCACACACTCCCCAGATCTCCCTTTCTCTGTCAGCTTCCATCTCTCTCATTTACCTCTTTCAGTCTCTCCTTACCCCCACCTCCCGTGCTCCTCTCTTTCACTACATCATGTTCTATTCCTCCCTCTCTCTGCCTCGTTCACTCACGCTGAACTTCCCCCCTCCTCTCTCTCTCTCTCTCTCTCTCTCTGTCTCTCTCTCTCTCTCTCTCTCTCTCTATCACACACACACACGCGCGCACACACACACACACACACACACACACTCCCTTCTCTCCCTCCCCTGCTCTCTCTCCTTCTTGCACTCTTTTTCCACTCTCTTTTCTTCTTTTACCATTCTGTTAGTCAACAGATCAGAAAAATTAAAACGTACTGTCATTTAAAAAAAAAGTGATAACACTGCTGCTCTTTCTGTATGATTTCGTTTGGTGAACCAAACAGAGCCTTAAGTTTTGTTATCCTGTTTCAGGGTAGGCTGCGCTGAGAAATAATGGTTAAGAAAAAAAGTTCAATATATTGCACCGATTCTGATTTAATTAGCATTGAAGTGAGCCAATCAGTGCGTTGCGTGTGCAAATTCAAGCGGCCCACAAGAGATGGTGTCGCCAAACCTGTTCTCCGTTTGGTTTCCTAAAAGCGAACAAGAGAATGATACAAAAATTCGACATTTGACAGTAGCATATTTTTTCAGTTTTTGTAACACTTAACAACAACATATAACAATTAACACTGTGAACTTCCAACTATACATTTTTTATGCCTTCAGCCCGTCTGAAACGTTCAAAGAATACTGGAGTAAATGTGTGACAAGGCCTTAACAGGACGTAAATTTGAAAAACGAATAAAAACAGAAAATAGTTACGAGAGTCTGTTACATTGCAAAACTAATGATGCAACCCGCCATCTTAGCAATGTGTTTCAGACTTTGGCCATATACACACACTATCTAAGATTCGAGAACCTTATTTGTCGGAGATATGGACTAAACATAAGTCTTCTCCTTGAACATAGTCCATGTCGCACATGTATTAGTTCTTTCTTTATTTTCATGCTGGCTGTCATCTGTAAATATGGTAAGACTACTCGCACCTTGTATTAATCGCTGAAGAACTTGCAACGTTGTACAGACACATTGTTTCCAACATACGTTTTTATGTATTAAATCAATGAATGTGGACGTAAACTGATCCTATACAAAAAGCTACACAAGCCTTATTTTTTTTTTTTTTTTTTTTTTTTTTGTTTTAGCATCTTGGTGATTCGGAATTTTTATTTTTGTTCCATATTACAGAGCTAACGTAGTGCTCTTGTATCATATCATTTATACACCATAAGCGAAATATGTGACAACGCCGGTCCGCTTTACTTAGTTTCGAGAGTGAGGAAAACTATTGTTATTATTATTATTATTATTATTCAAAATGGTTCAAATGGCTCTGAGCACTATGGGACTTAACATCTGATGTCATCAGTCCCCTAGACCTTAGAACTACTTAAACCTAACTAACCTAAGGACATCACACACAGCCATGCCCGAGGCAGGATTCGAACCTGCGACCGTAGCGGTCGCGCGGTTCCGGACTGAAGCGCCTAGAACCGCTCGGCCACACCGGCTGGCTAGTTCCAGACTGAAGCGCCTAGAACCGCTCGGCCACACCGGCCGGCTATTATTATTAATGCCCAGGACCTCAGAAGACACAGAGAAATTCGTAGAGGAAGAACCGACAGAGAAGCATACAGACTCACTACCCTCGACACGAGAGGAGGTCCACAGACGCATGCCTACTCAGAAGGACACAGGACCAGCTGGACCACAAGATCGACGAGTACCAGGCGGGCTTCCGACCTGATCGCTCCTGCGCAGAACAAATCTTCAATTTGAAGAATACGCCGAGTATCAAAGCCCTTAGAAATACGCCAATCATATGCACTTTCGTTGTCTTTAAGAAAGCGTATGACTCCGTTGACCGCTAGTCATTATTGAACAGCAGGCCGGGGTGGCCGTGCGGTTCTAGGCGCTACAGTCTGGAACCGAGCGACCGTTACGGTCGCAGGTTCGAATCCTGCCTCGGGCATGGATGTGTGTAATGTCCTTAGGTTAGTTAGGTTTAATTTGTTCTAAGTTCTAGGCGACTGATGACCTCAGAAGTTAAGTCGCATAGTTCTCAGAGTCATTTGAACCATTTGAGCCACTGTTGAACATCCTATACGAACAAGGTTTGGGCAGCAAGACATTGCAACTGATCAAACAGACACCGACAAACACGACATCAAAAGTTAAATTTAGGGGGGAAATCTCTGAACCCTTTGAGATCGGGACATGCATGGGTCAAGGTGATAGTCACTCAACACCCCTCTTCAACCTTGTGTTGGACAAAATCATTAAGGAATGGGAGAAAGAGCTGAATTTACAAAGATGCTGGAAGCCAGTGCGACTAGGGCGAGCCAAGGATGAACTGGAAGTTGGCTGTTTAGCCTTCGTGGACGACCTGGCACTACTTGCAGACGACGAAACCACAACAATCAGGCAGGTAGAAGTACTCAAAGAGTGCGCAGAAAAAGTAGGGCTACAGATCTCCTTCCAAAAACCAGAGTTCTTCTGCACGAAATTCTACATACTGAATTAAAACACAAAATATGGCAAGATCAACAGAGTAACAAATTTTCAGGTGCTCGAACCGACAGGAAAGGAAAAGACCACGCAGAACACCAGGTTACTGAAGATGAAGAGAGCCTTGTACAAAACACAGGGTATCTACAACAAATAATGTCACGCTACACGCCAAGGGCGACCTAGAGAAAACCCTCACAGAGGAAAGCAAAATTATTTGGAAAATTATTGGACCAAAACTCACAGACGAAGGATACAGGCTTCACTCCAGAGACACCACGGAGAAGTTGTCTAGCCATCAGCGGACATCAGAAAAAGGCGCCTAAAATTTCACGGCCCCAACTCACCAACAGACACACAGAGGCCCAAAACCAATACACCTTGGATGGCACAAGTCAAAATTGATCTGGAGAAAGGTCTGTAGACGCAAAACACACAAGTGGGAAGTAATGTGAGAGAAGACAGCGCCTGAAGCCCAAAGACCGAAGTGGACTGCAGCTAGGAAAAGGGCCCTTAGCGCACAAATGAAAGAGTACTGGAAGAACACGAAGAACAAGGAGTCATAAATGCTTCACGTGGTCTCATAAAGGCCTGTAACGTGTGTAATAATAATATTATTAATTTTATTATTAACAAAGTACTTGCATCTGTCCCGTTGCTTTTAGGAAAACATTACTTAATTCTGCGGTTGGACGAGGCATGAGTCCTTGAAGTTAGTGCATTGCAGCAACGATGTAGTTTTTATATCTTTCTGTTTCTCGTATGTAATACTGAGAATATGTAAGAAATGGTCAATCCCACGCCCATACTGACAGATCTGAGAGACATGAGTCGTGTACTTTTTGTGTGAAACGATATCATATGACAGCTTAGTGACAGAAATTTATGTTCTCCCTTCCAGTTCACAGCGTGCTGTCAGATAATGTACAATTTGTGTTGAGATACGTGATAGAGCTGAACAGCAGAGGCTCTGTGACGTGTCGTATCTGCATAATATCCTGTCACTCAGTCCGTCTGGTAAATGCGAAAGACCAGTAGAACAAATTGCACGAACAGTTCGTATTTTGTTAGCGTGTATAAAGTGAGCTCCTTAGCAGATCATAATTATGTGCAGCATCAGAACTCGAACCTAGGCCTTCACTTTCGTGGAGAACACTCCCTCGTCGGTTTTATTTTATTTTCATCATTTTCATAAACTGAGTGTAAATAGCATACCTTATTTTGATATGCTTAAAAGGTCAATGAAGTAACGATGACATAAAAGACTGTATATGATCATTACACCAACGTTGATTTCAGGTGTTACGTGTATTCTTTTATGTTCATCATATTCATAAACTTAGTGTCAGCGGTGTACCTTATTTTGATAGGCTTGAAAGGGCAATGAAATAACGGTTTCATAAAAGTCTATATACGCTCATTACACCGACATTTATTTCAGGTTTTATTTCTAAAGGTCAAATGAAGTTTTTCCCTTCAGTTAGTATTGAACACCGCAGCATCTTGAAATAAGTATAATTCTGATTCATATGATTCATTTTGTGGAAAGACAAGTAGGATTTTACAGATTTGTTTGAACGAGATGCTAGGACGCATAATCGCAATATTTTTCGATTATATCGTTTTAATGTCGCACAAAGTCAATACAACAAGTCCAAATTTTGTTTTTGAAACTCAGACTTACATTAAATCCAAAATTTATAAAAGGGAAATAATGATCCACTGCTACGAGATCATCTGTGACGTCTGGTACCTATAAAGAGAGTATATGTGTTTTGCACGTAGGTACGTAACTGCAGTTTCTTTTCTCTGTTGGTCCATCATGGACAGGGGCCATCGGCTGGTTAAGTAATTGTGAATGGCAATGAAATACACCAACAGCCGAGTAACTTAAGATGTTATTTTATTTTATTTTATTTTGAAGGCTACCAGTTTCAGCATTTCACTTTGCTATCTTCAGGCCCCTGCATAATAAAAGAATATAAATGTTGTGTATATCAGCATGTACAAAGCAAGCTTACAGAAAGTGAAGGGTAATCATAACAGCACTTAAAGCTACAAATGAAAGTAGTGGCTTTAACCAAATCTCTGTGTACATTCAGCACAATAGACTAAAACATGTGCACATATTTGTTAGTGACGTTAAACCAAATCTCTCTTTACATCCAGTAAATCAGAGTAAAAGATGTGTACATATTTGTTAGTCATAAAGCTATTTAACACCACAGATTTACAAGAGAACATTCAAAAAACATTAAAAAGATCAGAAATAAACAGTATACAATCAGGAGCTCCGTTGAAACAAAGCATGTCTTTTTTATTATATAAAATCCTGTAAAATTCTTATAAATAAGGAAATTCCTTGTAAAACCCAGTTTCTTTCGTACGTAATGTTCCCATTGATAAGAACATCTTAGTGTAGGAACAGTTTCCATATTCTCTCATCACAAACATTTCCCGCCTGTATTGTTTCTGATTTCGTACAGAAATATTCGTGAAATTTATAAACGCCGAAATGCAGGAGTCGTCACTGTGAAAGTGTTTGTTTTCTACAGTTGCAGTCTGAACACTTTCCATAAATTAATCAATCAGTTGTTTCAAAGAAAATGCCTTTTATGCAAGCTGCAGATCCAAATTTTTATTTTTATTTATGCACCCGGACGCGTATCGCCTTTTTTACAAGGCATCTTCAGTGGATGTCCTGAAATATTACACGATTTGTCCATTTTTACACATAGGTTATGGTTTCATATCTACGTTATAGATTTAAAAACAGTTCCTCAACGTTTGTTTATGAAATGGAAAGGTACTTACAGGTAACATCTAATTCATTGCATCTAAGCAAACTGCTTTTTCTCATCTGCCAACCAGGTGGACATCTTACAGTTCACTTTCAGTTCACTGTTTACGTTACACACCACTGTAACTGCCATCTTTTTAATACAGAGTTTCATTTGTTTTTCTAAATGTCCAACATTCTCAGTTTCCTGCATTCAACTGTTCCTCGAATGCGAAAAAAAGGTTACAGCTCAGACGTTGATGTGAGGTGCGAGGTGGGTTAATGATGTCACATTGGAACAAAATTTCACCGTGGACGTGTCCCCCCTCTTACCTGCATTTCACCCCTTCTTGTGATGCCTGTGCCACGGAGGTAAGAACCGTGACGCCCAACGTTCAAATCACGCGGTTTTCTTATCAGTGGCCGAAGAAAACATTCCAGACACACCGCCGCGCCGCTCACAAGCGGCAGGGGGTGGCATACCCTGTCCCTAGGGCCTCCACTCCCCAGTGCGATCAGCAGCAGGAAGACGTTCTTCACACTGCTGACACACTTGGGCATTTCAACCCTCGTCTAAGGCAACTGTTCTGCTGCATCCCCGTCGAACGAAACTTTCGCGTACAGACTGGAACCGTTCAGAACCATTCGACGAAATTTGAACGTGATATGAAGCAGCAAGGGTTGCTTATGCTTTTCAGCACCCCTATTTTGTGTCCTCCTGTGACGTGATCGTGGGAGGATGCGACATTGAGACATGCACGAATAAAATGTCAAAGGGTTCCTCTAAGACTCCTGCCCCCAGTTCGGCAAAACCATCGGTGGTACCCGCCCACATTTATTGAGAATTTTAAAAATGTACCTGTACAAAGAGAACCCGTGACGAAGTCCTAGGAATCTGGAGACCGGCAACCCCTTCGACACTCTTCAGTCCTGGATGCCTATCAGACGCAGTGTAGTGGCGAAAGAACCAGGGACCCCCGTCACGGATTCTGTCTGTACAAGTACACTTTTAATGTTCTCAACAAAGGTGGCTGGGTGGCACCGAGGCTTTTGCTGAACTTGGGGGTCTGAAAAGGACCCTTTGTCGTTTTATTCACGCACGTGTAAAACTCACAACCCCCAGTGATCACGCCGCACGAGGGCGAAATAGGGGGGACGGAAAAGCCTAAGCACCCTTTGCTGATTCAGACCACATTCAGATTTCGTAGAATAGTGTTCGAGGGTACCCGGTGGTCCCAACCTGTGCAGGAGAGCGAAAATGGCGGTCGCGCTGCGCTCCAAAGGAGTCAGGACACGTTTAACGGGGAGGCAGCACCGAAGTGTCTTTACAGAAAGGTTGAAACGTCCGAGGGCATCAGCACTGCCAAAGGTTGCTAATAACGTTATCCTGTTGCTCATTGCACTGCGAACTGTCGTGTGCGACCGCGAAATATGGGAATCGACGCCCCGGGGAGCGGAGTGCTTTCATTGAGTCCTTTATGCCACCCCTTGTGACCTTTTCGTGCTAGTTCCGAGCAGCAGTTTTTCTGGTCTGTTTTCCACGGCACTCATAAGAAAACCGCGTGATTTCAACGCCGGGCCTCACCGTTCTGACAACTCCCGCGCAGGCTAGAAAAGAAGGGGTGAAATGTGGCTAAGAGAAACTGTTACGACCTTTCCTCTGTTTAGCTGAGCATAACTGTCGTGAAATTTGGTGAGAATATGACACCATTACCCCCATGACACTACAGATGAACTTGTGAGCTATGGCCTTTACTTCGCACGTGTCGACACCTTGCTAATTGACGCGTCGTCAAGTCCGAAGGGCGCCACGCTTTTGCGCCATTATAGAAGAAGGCGGCACCCGCTTTTGACCCAAATTCCAAACCTAATGGGTGGAAATTACGGGGTTTCGAAAAGGTGTTCATTTAATTCTTTTGTACAGTGTAGCTACAATGTAGTCCTGCAGTCTGGCAAAGAGGCGATCATAGAAATGTCAGACATCGCCTCTGGAAACTAGTGTTCCATGTTTCGTCTTGTCGCAATCGGTCGAATGATTTTTACGGTGATTTAAACCGAACCAGATGTCATACCAACACGCTCAACGGGCTGACGTCTGGCGATCGCGCTGGTCGGGAGAGTGAACGAACAACTTGGAGGCCCAGAAAGTAAAATTTGCTGTTATAGATAAGCTAAACTTTACACAGTTAATTCGTCAAGTTGCGTCTTTCGGTTCACCATGGCAAGTGGTCCATACGGTCCCGAGGAAACGTGACGAGTAGCACAGTGGAAATCTGGGCGCAACATCTGTCGTAATTCGCACTACGGGTGCAGCGTTATCACCAAAAGCTACTCGTCTGATGCGTGAATCCGTATGCCGCTGCCGTTCAGAACAATGACTAGCAGCACGCGTACTCAAAAAATGGCTCTGAGCGCTATGGGACTTAACATCTGAGGTCATCAGTCCCCTATAACTTAGAACTACTTAAACCTAACTAAACTAAGGACATCACACACATCCATGCCCGAGGCAGGATTCGAAACTGCGATCGTAGTGGTCGCGCGGTTCCAGACTGAAGCGCCTAGAACCGCTCGGCCACCCCGGCCGGCCAGCACGCGTACTATTATTGAACGGAAACAACGCCGATACTCAACTGATACCTCGCGTCCAACATGTTATGCACCTCTTCGGAAATGCCATTCAGCCTCCCGCAGGCTCCAATGCGACTTCACTGTAATACATTACCTTGCACAAACTGTGTTTTTGAACGCCTCCTGTCAGTCTTACAATGTTTACTAAGCTGTTAGGCTGCTCTAAAGAACGGACCAATATTTCAGAAATATAAATGCAGCTGTTATGTAATCAGCGTATTTATTAAAGGACGTCTTCTGTACACCATGAGCTGCACTAAAAATGCTTATTTTCCAAAATCTGTTCTCGGGTTTATAACTCATAATCAGTGTCATCTGACAGAACGAACAACTGTATATACTTCGATTTCTACAAAGTGAAAAGTGTGTATATAGTAGCAGTAATCTACAGATGACGATTATTGAATTATACGAAATAAAATCGTCATAATCTTTGAACGGTTTTGCGTTAGAACGTTCAAACTGCGCAGTTGGCCGCAGGGCGTGATGGGAATTAGTTTTCGAAAGCGCACGCGCCTTGTTGTCGGCCATTTGCACGTGAGAGCCCAACTGCGGCTCAAAGGAAGTTTGCCACCGAGTTCAAGCTGAAGACAACCGGTCCAAGTGTGCTAACAATCAAGAAGTTGATCCGCAAGTTTGAGAGAACCGATGGCCTTCGAGATGACACCGTTGACAATGTCGGTCGTCGTAAAATGGTGAAAACGCCTGAAACCATCGTGAAGACACGCACTCTGTTTCAAACCGGCCACTGGAAATCGATCAGACGAGCTGCAAAACAGGTGGGAATCAACCGAGAGACACTGCGACAAATAGCTGTTGACGACCTGCAACTCTTCCCATACAAAATTGGAACCCATCATCCATTAAGCCCCAGAGCCATGGAACTACAGTCGCGTTTCGCCAACACGATTGTCCACAGAATTGACCAGCAGGACTTAGAGGTAAATATAAACTCCTGGAAATTGAAATAAGAACACCGTGAATTCATTGTCCCAGGAAGGGGAAACTTTATTGACACATTCCTGGGGTCAGATACATCACATGATCACACTGACAGAACCACAGGCACATAGACACAGGCAACAGAGCATGCACAATGTCGGCACTAGTACAGTGTATATCCACCTTTCGCAGCAATGCAGGCTGCTATTCTCCCATGGAGACGATCGTAGAGATGCTGGATGTAGTCCTGTGGAACGGCTTGCCATGCCATTTCCACCTGGCGCCTCAGTTGGACCAGCGTTCGTGCTGGACGTGCAGACCGCGTGAGACGACGCTTCATCCAGTCCCAAACATGCTCAATGGGGGACAGATCCGGAGATCTTGCTGGCCAGGGTATTGACTTATACCTTCTAGAGCACGTTGGGTGGCACGGGATACATGCGGACGTGCATTGTCCTGTTGGAACAGCAAGTTCCCTTGCCGGTCTAGGAATGGTAGAACGATGGGTTCGATGACGGTTTGGATGTACCGTGCACTATTCAGTGTCCCCTCGACGATCACCAGTGGTGTACGGCCAGTGTAGGGGATCGCTCCCCACACCATGATGCCGGGTGTTGGCCCTGTGTGCCTCGGTCGTATGCAGTCCTGATTGTGGCGCTCACCTGCACGGCGCCAAACACGCATACGACCATCATTGGCACCAAGGCAGATGCGACTCTCATCGCTGAAGACGACACGTCTCCATTCGTCCCTCCATTCACGCCTGTCGCGACACCACTGGAGGCGGGCTGCACGATGTTGGGGCGTGAGCGGAAGACGGCCTAACGGTGTGCGGGACCGTAGCCCAGCTTCATGGAGACGGTTGCGAATGGTCCTCGCCGATACCCCAGGAGCAACAGTGTCCCTAATTTGCTGGGAAGTGGCGGTGCGGTCCCCTACGGCACTGCGTAGGATCCTACGGTCTTGGCGTGCATCCGTGCGTCGCTGCGGTCCGGTCCCAGGTCGACGGGCACGTGCACCTTCCGCCGACCACTGGCGACAACATCGATGTACTGTGGAGACCTCACGCCCCACGTGTTGAGCAATTCGGCGGTACGTCCACCCGGCCTCCCGCATGCCCACTATACGCCCTCGCTCAAAGTGCGTCAACTGCACATACGGTTCACGTCCACGCTGTCGCGGCATGCTACCAGTGTTAAAGACTGCGATGGAGCTCCGTATGCCACGGCAAACTGGCTGACACTGACGGCGGCGGTGCACAAATGCTGCGCAGCTAGCGCCATTCGACGGCCAACACCGCGGTTCCTGGTGTCTCCGCTGTGCCGTGCGTGTGATCATTGCTTGTACAACCCTCTCGCAGTGTCCGGAGCAAGTATGGTGGGTCTGACACACCGGTGTCAATGTGTTCTTTTTTCCATTTCCAGGAGTGTAGTTTGGTTTAGCGACGAAGCCCACTTTCATTTGGATGGGTTTGTCAATGAGCAAAATTGGCGCATTTGGGGGACTGAGAATCCGCATTTTGCGATCGGTAAGTCTCTTCACCCTCAACAGGGTGTGTTGTGCTATGTCCAGCACGGAATAATCAGTGCGGTATTCCTTGACGGCACGGTAACTACCGAACGGTACATAAAGGTTTTGGAAGATGATTCCATCCCCATTATCTGAAGTGCCCCTATCTCGACAAGATGTGGTTCATGCAAGACGGAGCTCGACCATATTGAAGCAGGAGAGTGCACTTTGATAACCTGGAGGAGCACTTTGGGGACCGCATTCTGGCTCTGGGGTACCCAGAGGTCCCTGTCACAGGCCTCGATTGGCTGCCATATTCCCCGGATCTGAACACATGCGACTCATTTTTGTAGGGCTGTATTAAACACAAGGTGTACAGTGACAACCCCAAAACCATTGCTGAGCTGAAAACAGCCTTTCAGGAGGTCATTGACAGTATCGATGTCCCGACACTTCAGCGGGTAATGCCGAATTTCGCTATTCGTCTGCGCCACATCGTCGTCAATGATGATAGGCGTAACCTGAATCCGAATATCTGTAGTGACGTTGAATAAAGTGTGTGCACGCCGTACTTTGTAACTAATTTACGTTTGTTTTCATATAGTTCAGTAATTGTCACCCTGTGAGTCTACTTACAGTATGTACTTCTGTAGCAATGACATGCGTGTCATTTAATACGATAGGATCTGAAATCTGTCCTATCATATAGTATACAGGTGGTCATGTATGTTACTGCAGTCAAATATTAGGGAGGGACAATTCTTGACGAAGTTTGACGTAACTGTTGCATAGTGTAAAATTAGCCATTTTGACGTTGGTACGACGATTGAAAGGAGGGACGGTGTTACGATCTTCGGTGGTGAAACAATTTTGGAAAACCGAATTCAGTATTTCGCCCTTGTCTTTGTCATCTTCCGTTTCGGTGCGAGTATGGTCACTGCTAATTGTGGAATGTTCGTTTTCGAATTACGCTGTTTCGCTAACCGTAATGGACATGATGTTCCCACATTTCCATCGAAAATAATAACAATAATAATAATAACGCATGGAGATTTGTACTAAACAGCATGCGCTTGTCAAATTCAATGTTAAAAGGCATAATTAGTGGTTCCACAGTGGTAATACATACAAATGGTAACCGACTTTGGAAATTATTTGCAAAGCACGTTGCTAGCCCTCTTGGTGACGTAAGACCCTAATGGGACGTAATGGACTTGAACGTGGCAAGAATAACAGTTGGTACCAATGAATGGGGCGATTGGGGAGGGTACACAGAAAACGAGAAAACGAGAATCTAGTAGACGCAGTGGTGCGAAACAATCTCGTCCACGACGTGCAAACGGCATCTTTAAAAACTGACCAATGAAAACGATTGTACTTCCGTTTCTGTGTTCGTAGTACGCAAGTGCAGATGTTTTGTAGAAGACCCACTGTAATCGCTGTATGGCGATTAAGACGCCAGATACCGTGCCACGCACACTACATGCCACTGATAATGAGCTATAAACCCGGAAACCGGTTTTGGCAAATAATAATTTCTAGTGCATCTCATGATGTCCTTTAATAAATATATGAAACCTACCGAGCACCAAGAATTCAAGCGTATTTATGTTCTGAACATGTTTACTGCAAAAGAAGGCTAGGAACTCGTGTAAAGGTAGTGCTGACACATCTGCTGAAGAATTCGCAATAATATAAAGAAGTGATGATTGTTACTCGACTCTACTCTGAATGAATTCCTATACTCATTCTATTGCAAATTCAGAACGGAGCCGGCTAGTGCGAAACTACACACCTGTTTCTGACGTAGTGAAACTGATGTGCGTCGAAACTCTGCTGCTAAAGCAAATTACGAAATGTTCATATAGAATCTTTGTGTTCGAGTTTCCAATTACACAGGAACAGAATGTCTCAGTGACATTTAGATACACCAATGTGTTGAGATAATAATCTGTAGATACTTATCTTGTCTGTATCGGCAACTTACTAATAAACTGCTTACTGTTGAAATCGAACATTATCGTAGAGGGTTCCGATAAGGTTCTCCGTAGCTGTAATTCACTACACGCTAACGATAACGTTGAAATGCTATCAGTATCTAAGCTCCTGATGATTCACGACATCCTGCGAAACGTTGCAGACTTAATACCAGATTAAGACTCGATAACAAGCGTTTGCGTCAAAAAAATTGATAAAACGTCTTTGTGTTAGTGATAAGGAATTAATTTCATTTCTGAAAGCACTCCGTCTTCAGGCCACAAATGGCCCATCGGGACCATCCGACCGCCGTGTCATCCTGAATGAGGATGCGGATAGGAGGGGCGCGTGGTCAGCACACCGCTCTCCCGGTCTTTATGATGGTTTTCTTTGACTGGAGCCGCTACTATTCGGTCGAGTAGCTTCTCAATTGGCATCACGAAGCTGAGTGCACCCCGAAAGGACAGGAGGAAAATAGTGCACTCACAATTTTCCATCTTGAGTTGGTAACACCAGATAGGTATTATTTTATACACAATGCTTCGCTTGCTAAGAATAATGAATGTAATCATAGCCGATCGTGCTGAAAATTAGAGTAATCACCAACTAATTAGAATGCTATTTATCACGAAATGTACCATTACTCAGAGATTAAAATATGAACTGTTATAACGACTGACAGGCACGAAGTAAGAGATGCTGGTAGACCTGTTATACGTCGTGGTATCAAATCAAGTAAACCGTTAATGTATCTTTGGTGCACTTTCAGGCAAGCTGGTTACATCTGGCTGAATGGTCGAATAATACTCTTTGTTCGAACATGCTGGCTTGACAGTTGCCACCATGTCATTTCTTATACATATTCGCTCCACAGCACTTCCGGCTAAAATGGGTCGGCCAAAGCATAAAAAAGATCTTCTGTAGTACAATGAAATATTTCGTGTTTCGGATAAAGAGCGAAATTGCAAAACATTTGCAATAGAGTAATGAAGATGGGTTGGGGATGTAGCCTGTATGCCGTCCAAGAAAAGCAACCTAATCATCTGCGTTCCTCTCATTTAATTAAAAAGCATCGACCGGAATAAATGTTAAGCTCGACGGGAATTGGGTAGGCATCCGAATGCGATCGTTTTGAAGGCACCATATCATCATTTGCTTTGATTCGGGGAAGCCACTGAAACCTAAATCGGCGTGGTCGATCAAGAACTGAACCCACCTCTCCCATATACGCGAACAGTATCTGTGCTACCTGTCTCACAGTTTATTGATGGAATCACATACTATCCGACATGCCCTGTCTTACAGTGAACTAAAATGACAGATTTGAAAGCTGGTGACAAGTAATAAAAATTTCCAAAGAATGTCTACTCTATGAGCAATTTGAGTGAGTCCGTTGACATATTGAGAAAGATCTGGGAGCGTAATCGTGATGTCGTCACACCTGGTCATGGTGGCGTGCCTGTAAGGCCCTTATAGGAGGAAGAATGTAAAAGATCTCGACGTATTTGTCCGCGGCTAGACAGAAAGCCACACACATGCAGCACTCTGTCTCCGAATGCCTGAAAACTGTGGACTTTTTGACGTCCCTCCTCTACCGTGGGCACCTTCCTAAACACTTTTATACGTAGTGGGTGCTTCGGATCTCCGTACTTGATTGTTGAATATACCTCGTGCGTTTCGCGAGGTCTCGTTCACAGTTGCCATTTCCCGTTATACTCATGTCTACAAAACAATCTCAGATGATCCTTACTTTCCGTGCATGGGTGCTCTAATTCTCCTGTCCCATATTTCTTCTACCTTCCCTGAAGGACCGTCATCTCTCATCTCCACTATCTAGCCTAGTTTCAGCCCTACATTAGGGTTTATAAATTAACAAATCTTCGCAATCCACATAACAATATGATGAACGGTTACAATATGTGCACTCAGTGGTGCCGCGGCAATGTTTTAACACGTAAGACAAGGTTGTGCATTCAAATTATACCGGGAAACGCGGTATGGGTCCTTTATGGCACTTGTCGTGTATTGTGTTCCTCTGTCAATGGAATTCAGAACCTCAACAAGAGTTGTAATTCCGTTTCCTCGTATGGTATCGCACGATGCGTAACAACACTTGAAGTGGTCACTACAGCAAAAATCTATTAATACCAGTATTGCTGGCTCCTGTTTTGATCACAACCTGGGTAGATTCTTCCTACACGCCGGTCAGCGGCCTGAAGATGGCGTAGTAAAACGCTGAAACTGGTTGCCAAACAAAATAAGGTTGGAAATTTGACGGCTGAATGGTGTTTAATTTGACATCCTCTATCGAACTGCCGAGTCCCGCAACCATCTCCAAAAGATGGACATACAGAGAACTGATGTACGTGGTTGTCTCTTCTCCTCCTATCAGAAGTTCTTCTTCCTTTCACTGAGCTTTTTCCCAGTTTCTTCTTATCAATCTTCTTGACCTTTGCACGTTGTGTTTCCTGCAACCTCTGTTAGTGACCGATCTCAGTTCGAATTCTGTCTTTATCCAAAATAACCTTCGGATGGACCCCAACGATGACCGTGTATGTTTTTATTTCCTCAACCCATCTTTTGTTCCCATTTAATGAGGAGATGTAGGTGAAGGGTTTTTGTGTTGACCTACTCTCGCTCACACTTTGTAACGTGCCCGTAGAATTTGTTTTACCTTGTGCATCATCTCAGTCCAGTCCTTTGCTTGTCCTTTTCCTAATCCAAAAATCTTCCCTAAATTTTTTCTTGTTTTGTTTAGTATTTACCCTTTGTGCCTGTCATGTTTCTGTGGATTATTGTGGCCTGGCGAGTGTTTCTGTAATCGCTACTGTGGTACATTATATCACATTTTCATCGTAAGAGATTACATCGTATCCGTTGTTTAGTATTAATGCATATACTACTTGCATTGTTTCTTTTGTATCCCGCCTGGAAGGCGGCGCGTGGGTCTGCTCCTGAAAACTGAAAGGTTGGCCGAATGTAGGAAGTGAGTAGGAGCAGGAAAAGGTAAAACACGTTGGTACTGCGTTGGTGAATTATAGATGTTGACTGTAGGCAAAAATGAGTTAATAAATGGTTACATAGCTTTGCAATGATGAGCAAGCCTCGTACGTAGTGCAAGTCGGTATATGAAGCGAAGTATGCCAGCCGTCTGCTCTTGATAAAATGTGATTAATCTGGAGCGGAGCTCGTGGAGCTCCACAGCGCCAGCTAGAGGGCGCTGTCGTCGGTGTCTCGTAGTGCCAACTTATCAACTTGCACCTACGCCGTGGCATCGTTGCTATCGATACAACAGTTTCTCTCTCTTTCTTAGCGTCTATCCCGTCGTAAAAGGTCTGCTGTTTTTGAACATTTTTTTTTATTTATCTTCGTGGCCGGATACATGTCCTGTCGTACCTAGGAGATTGAAATCGTGTGTACCATCTGTCAATTAAACACGCAATTTTTTTCTTCAATAGTCCTTTAGTATACTGTTTCGCAGCTACAAATTTTTATGAAATGCATTGTAATCATAGTACAATAGATCTGGTTCAATAGTCCTTTAGTATACTGTTTCGCAGCTACAAATTTTATGAAATGCATTGCAATCATAGTCCAATAGAGCTGCTTCTTTACATAAATCTGTATTTATTGTTACCGGATCCGAGCAAGGCTCCTTTTCAAGCATTCCCCAAATATAGTCAAGTTGTTATCAGCGCATATATCTATATACACTCGTATAAATGTATATTATTTGCTTGTATTATAATTTTTTACTCACACAATAAGGTCGTAAATGGTATTTTTTAAATGTGATGAACTTTTGTTTGTTATATACCCTAGACAAAGAAAACGACGCACCGCGAAGGAATGGGACTGACGGAAGTCGGTAAATGTGACGTACATGTACAGAAAAACAAGTTATTACAATTTCAGTAAATCTGGATGTTTAATTCGAGAGAAAGGGCTCCACAAATTGAGTAAATCAATAACACGTCGGTCCACCTCAGTCCCTTATGAAAGCAGTTACGGCTCGGCATTGACAGAGTAGCTAGATGTCCTCCCGAGTGATATCGTGCTAAATTCTATCCAATTGGCGCGTTAAATCGTCAAAATCCCGAGCTGGTTGGACGGCCCTGCCCATAATGCTCCAAACGTTCTCAGTTGGGGAGAGGTAAAAATTTTAAAGCAGACTGTATCTTTGACAGTTAGATCGATAATGTAACAAACATGCACAAATATAACAAAACATAAGTACATTATATTTGAACAATACAATTTACGATCTTATTGTGAAAGCAGAAAATCATAATGCAACCAAATCTCAAGCATTTGTGTAAACTAGCTGACAAATATGGCACTGTCCGGGTATTCATTTAGTCAGTTTTCCGTTAGAAATGTACAGTTTCTGTATGTTGGGCGTTGCTGTTTCGCGTGCCTACAACGCGATTTTGTTAACGTCTCTATCGCAACGCCTCTTCGTAGCTCTATTTTTTCCGCTTACAGCTGTTTGCGATTTGCAGTTCAATGGTTCAAATGGCTCTGAGCACTATGGGACTTAGCATCTGAGGTCATCAGGCCCCTAGAACTTAGAACTACTTAAACCTAACTAACCTAAGGGCATCACACACATCCATGCCCGAGGCAGGATTCGAACCTGCGACCGTAGCAGTCGCACGGTTCCGGACTGTAGCGCCTAGAACCGCTCAGCCACCCCGGCCGGCACACGCATCCATTTTTAAAATGTGTATGGATATGCAGATACATGTACTGATGAAAACGCCATAAGATTGCGGTATAGTGGGCTATCATGACAATACATTGCACAAATTTTTTCCGTGTATTATCGCATTAACTGTTTGTATATGGTATTTCCTGAGGTTGAGATTGACACCAGCCCAACATTTACCTAAACAAGCTTCGATAACCGTCTAAAAATCACACTCATACCGGCCAGTACAGCAGACCAACGATTGTTAATCTGCTGCTGAGTATGCCTCACATCACTTACTAGTAGTTACAATAGTTAAATTATCTGTTCTACCATACTAAAATGGGATTTTAAGTCGTAGATTGTAGATCTGTTCTCTTTCCAGTTACATGACATTACACCGCACCACTCACGGTGGAGTGAGCGGAAGCAATAACACGGTCATCTAAATCGTCTAGGTGTCAGGCTAACAGTTTTATTCGTGGAATAGTCATAGCAATAGATCATTTAATTTGTTTTTGGTTTCTGTTTACAGACCCTTTGGTTCTGTAACTACGGTGTTAATTAATTCCTGTCTCACCTGTGTGTTTAGTCAAAATTGGAAAATTCACATCGTAATTTTCTGCCGCAGCAAATACCAGAAAAAAAACGCTTGAGGTTAAACTGGTGAGTGGTTGTACAGGCGCGCGGTGCTGCTAGAATCAGAAACGATTTCCTGCGCGGGCTTCCGGGCAGCAGATGGGCCTAGCTACAGCTCTTCCGCTTGCCTTTGGCTCTGCCTGTCTCCGCAACGCCGTCAGCACACTAATTGACGTTATCAAGCTCTCGACGAAGCGAGAAGCGCTTGCGGTAGCACCTGCAACCAATAACGACTGACTACTCCGTTATCAGCCCAGCAAGAGAGCACACACGAGTCAAGTGATTTAACCACCAGCATCTATCAAGGCTAGTCATGATATTCGACAAACGAGTGGAATATACTGTGACGTATTTTGAAGCAAACGTAAGGAGCAAGATGGAGGATCTGTATGGTGGAGGAAAACAATGTGATGATAATATCGAGCAAAATTTTCCAAGTAACCACAGACCGGAATTGCACCGTTCCGCTAGTGCCATGAAACCACAGCCAGTCAGCTTCGCGCGCGCGGAAGTTAGTCGATGAGTGGGCGTGTTTTGAAGCCGCGACAAACATACGCAACATGCCAGAAATGATCGAGACGGTGCACCAGTCACTTCTTCGACAATGCCAGCTTTGTAGCAGTTTTAGGATTTCGATAATTTGCTGTAAAACATTACGATTTGCGAAAAACCGATTGCTCAAAATTTTAATTTTTCTTTTCGTTCCCACCATTGTTTTAGTTCACACTTACCTGCTGTACTTGTTAGAATAAAAGTGCATTCGTGCTCTTTGTACATTAGCAAAAATGTAGCCTTTGGATTTCATTATCAATAACGATGCACCTCAGAGCACCATGTCTCGACAGTTTCACTACAGCGTAATTTCTGCATTGCACCTTATTATCTTAACATATTAGCACCATTACGGTATTTTTAGCATAGTAAACATACTAATCAAGGTATAGTCAATAAACAAAATAGAAAATTTGCGTCTAACGTAACCAGATATGGATAGGAATTTAAAGTTTTCTAGCTTTGACTGTTGAGCTTAAAAAATCATCTTTAGCTTATTTCCTTAGTAACTGCTCTGTTTAGCACAACAGATATTAGGTGTGGCAACTTAGATCGAATGCACTCGCTTGTATACGGTCTGAAGGATGAACATTAAAAGTGGTAACAGCAAATTAGATCGAGGTCTTTGAAATGTG
This sequence comes from Schistocerca serialis cubense, assembly GCF_023864345.2. Taxonomy (NCBI): domain Eukaryota; kingdom Metazoa; phylum Arthropoda; class Insecta; order Orthoptera; family Acrididae; genus Schistocerca; species Schistocerca serialis. The sequence goes on along the minus strand of NC_064640.1, from coordinate 984,443,313 downwards.
GATTTACAACAGCATGGTTAAAATACAATAGTCAGCAAGAGTAACTAAAACCGAAGTACTGCGAAGAATACGCAAACAGCGAGAAATGTTGGCAACGATTAAAAGAAAAAATACTGCATATCTAGGACACATATTACGGAACACCAAATATATGCTTCTACAGCTGATAATCGAAGGGAAGACTACGTGAAAAAGAAGAAAAGGGCGAAGAATAATATCTAGGTTAAATAACATAAAGCAGTGGACATGGTTATCAAGCGCAGAACAACTACTACATGCTGTATTTGATAGAATAAAGATGCATCATGTGGTCGCAAACATCCATTAATGGATATGAAGATAAGAAGAAACGCTTAGAATCTACTTAAAACTGTATAACGTCTGAAAAAAAAAACACAGTCTAGCGCAAATGATGGTTGAATAGTGTAGTTCAAATGTTCGAATGTGTGTGAAATCTTATGGGACTTAACTGATAAGGTCATCAGTCCCTAAGCTTACACACTACTTAACCTAAATTATCCTAAGGACAAAGACACACACACCCATGCCCGACGGAGGACTCGAACCTCCGCAGGGACCAGCCTCACACAGTCCAAGGCTGCAGCACCTCAGACCGCTCGGCTAATACCGCGCGGCAATAGTGTAGTAACACCACTTTAAAATCCTTTATGCTTTGGCCAAAATATTTGAACATCCTTGATGAAGTTCGCCCATAGTGGGTGATGTATAACGAGCGATCAAAAAGTTCCGTTTGGGGCAATTTCAGCAACGTATATGCAACACAGCGCGACTCTGATGCTGGTATACAAGCACCGACATGTAGTCGTAGACAAGGGGTTAGTGTGGGCTTCGAGCGGAAACTTTTTGAGCACCCCGTGCGACCTGTTACTTAGTACTGCTGGTGGCCGAGAGGATATCCTGGGTAGTCGAGCTCCACAGTCACACTCAGAGATCCAGATTGCTTGTAGATCTAAGGTCCGCACATGTGATACAGATGAGTGTTTCGCCGTCGTGAGGCTCGTTGCAGTCCACTTCGTTTACCGTAGGGACTGCAACCAGCGGCGTCTCAATCTTTCTCGATACTGGCACTTTTTTTTTTTCACAGGACACCAAGTTTATATCAGTGTATCCACTTGCAGCAAATATCCTGTTCCTTCCTTCTGTCAAAGAATCAGCATGCATTCAGTAAAAACCATTCCTGTGAAACATTGTTAGCGCTATTCGTACGTGATAGCCGGCCGGAGTGGCCAAGCACTTCTAGGCGCTACAGTCCTGAACCGCGCGACCGCTACGGTCGCAGGTTCGAATCCTGCCTCGGGCATGGATTTGTGTGATGTCCTTAGGTTAGTTACGTTTAAGTAGTTCTAAGTTCTAGGGGACTGATGACCTCAGAAGTTAAGTCCCATAGTGCTCAGAGCCATTTCGTACGTGATATCTTGCGTACAATAGATGCTGATGAATAGATAGATTTCTTCGTACATGATATCTTGCATACAACAGATACTGGTGAACAGGTAGATTCCCCCTTCTTAGATTTCCAAAAAAACGTTTACCACTGTGCCATATCGTCGATTACTAACCAAGATACCATGGTACGAAATGTCGTCGCAAATATGTTGTGGTTGTTTGAATATTTGACCAATAGTACCTAGTACGATGTGCTGGTAAATGAGTGTTTCACAGAAACAAAAGTGACATCGAATACGCCCCAAGAAAGTGCGAAAGGACCGCTGATCTTCTCAGTAAACACAAACGATTTATAGAAAATTATTATCAGTTCCATACGATGGTTTACTGATGATACTGTTCCCTACAGGAAAGTACGGTAACAAAATTCAGAACGGCAAAATTCTCATTTGGTGCACCGAATGACAGCTCTATTTAATGGCCGTAAGTTTTAGATACTATCGGGTTCTTTCTCTTTGTTACAGAAATTACCGTATTACAAGGTTAATGTTGCACATCTTGAGCGTGTCACGCTGTTAAGTATCGAGGGATAGCTCTAAGAAGCTATTTGAAATGGGACGATCATGTAAATTCAGTTTAGGGAAGTTGACTGGAGAACTTAGACTTGTTGGAAGGGTTCTGGAAAAAAATGTCACAGGCTATTCTTTTTATGATAATACAGGTTAATTTTCTGAACATTTGGAAGATTATATTCCAGAGTGAAACTACATCCTTAAAAATAATCGATTGTTTACTTTTTGCCATATTCTTCTTGTATTCATTGCTTGATGTGACGATAAATGTTAATTTTGTGGAAAAATTTAAAATTATTATTTTATATATATATATGTTATATGTTATATGTTGTCGTCTGGAGATCACGGATAAATTAGCAGTAGCAGATAATGCACTGGGTCAGGGAACCACCAAATTAATCTCTGTGCCACTGAAACTTTCTCAAGATATAATCACCACCGTGCCAGGATGTACAGAGAGGCCATAGAAATTCAAAAGCACAAAAACAACTCTGACAGAGAAGAAGACTTGAAATTACACAATTTATGGGCCCAAGTGGTAAATAAAACAAACACAGCGAACTCTTCTACATTAATTGATCAACTGAAGACATAAAGTCTGTAAATGAGTCGGCGACCGTGTTATGACGCTTTGTTTGTTAGAGTCCGTCTCGATTGCATAACATGGACAATTCAGCATTACCGGTTTCGGCCCCTGCCATCTTGCGATCTGTTCCAAATAGAAAGAAGTGGAGCAGCAACGTAAGTTGAATTTGTAGAAACAATTTCTACAAAAGGCATAGTGATACACAAGAAAAATAAAACTTAAAAAATATTAATAAAATTAACAGCCATGCATACCAGCCATACATACCATAAAAATAGTCTGATTTAAGTATCAAATACAGAGTATTTTTGCAGTGGTGGTTGATTATTAATTATCGTATGACTTGTTTGGCCGGGAGACACCCAGTGGGGTTCACTCGTTTAATTGCAAAGTTTTTTCCATTCTTCGCGCGCAGTGACACCTTTTCTTCGCGAAGTGTGAAAGCTGTGTGTTAAGTGTATCTGTAGGGCGTTGGTGACCGGAATGGTTGTTTGTAGGGTGGCGTCAAGTTTGTATTGTATGATGAAGAGAGAAGGAAGTGGATGAAACCCGGTGCCAGCAAATAGCACTGAGGGGACCGCCGGACCGAACGTCCACAGCCGACGGACGATCACAATCAACAGTGTAGCATGCCCTTACTTTTTGAGACGCTAAAAAGAAGTTTGGAATTTAATGCAGGATATTGACGCAAAGTCTGGTGATGAGGCAATTTATACGACCACCTCTCCTCCCTTTGCCGGCCCGATACTGGCAGAAAAATTCTTATCATGTGTTCATAACGATAGACATCAAACGAGCTCAGGGGACACACTGCTAGGATCGTAACAGATACGTATAGCTGATACGAAAGTGCAAGAGAAATTTTCGGGGAGCGTAAATGGGAATTCGTGTAAGAAATACGACGCTGTTCTCACGAAACCCTGTTAGGTAATAGAAAATCTGTATTCGAAGAAGAGTGTTCTACCATTATGCTGGCACGACCGCGTATTCAGCGCTGGGATCATAAAACGATTAAGGCACATACTGTGTCTTTGGACTATTTTCATGTTCACCTCTTTTTTGTGCTGTATAAGAAAAGGACTCTACAAAGCACAATACAGTCATTCATAGGTCTTCCAAAGTGACACCAGGGGAGTGTGCGGCTACTGTTGGACATTTTAGGCCCTGTGACACACCACACGCCACGTTGTCTTGCTGGAAGTTTTCATCCATTCTGCTGAAGACAGCCAACATGTACGGGTGTGTTTAAACCTAGGAGTGACTTGGGAACCAAACTGGTCAAAAGCACATTGTACGTAGTTATAGTGTTCCAGCTCCTGTCTGCTGCTTGCTGCTTTTACTCTTGCAGTAGCGATTTTAGGCGTTTATTCCAAGTGTCATTGATAAGAACCGTACTTCTTCCACCAAGGCTGACGCAGCACTATAAGGAAGTTGTTGTTTTTAACCTGTTTCTGTGCCGTAGTATGACATCGAATCTTATGCTTGACAGTAGCACATAAGCCTTAATTGCAACAGCACAATAAAAGCAGTTACGCCCAAAAGCGGAAAATGACAACGTTTAAAGAATTTATAGACGCTGTGGATTTTCGCTACGAGAAGTAGATCATTAACTCCTAATCTTACGATTTAAGTTCCAACGGCTCGGACCCAAAATGTGAACGCGATCGCCCGGCCTTCGAGCCATTCCAGGTTTCGGCAAATCGGTCCGACCTTGTAACAATGGCGCACGACTTACGGAATGTAAGTACATGTGTTTTTCCTGAAATATTTGATAAGCGACAGCATTTATTATCAATCAATAGAATAGAATATAAATCAATAGCTTTTATCTCCAATTCCTGAATACGCTCACAATTCACATAATTAGCACTCTTACAAAAATCAACAACACAAATCTTCAAGGGTGTGATATCATTCCAAACATACGGGCACATGTAATGGAAGTTTGGATCTCTTGAAGTCCCACATTGTTTCACTACTACCTTTTAAATTTTTTATTTTATTTGTTTTTTATTTTTTACGTGCGAGCTTCTCCCGACTGACGTACCACGGACCAGACCTATGCAGTTCACATTTCTCCCGAAGGCCGTACCGTGCGCCAGGACCGTGAAGTACCACGCGCTAGATTCGTAGTAATTACATTTGGCCCGGATACCGGACCACGAGTCTCACAACTGGTAAGGGGTTAAATTTCCCGTGAGTAGCAGAGCGTGCGTCAAAATCCTCCACCTTATATCTTGCTGAATTTCTGAAAACTTCAGTGTAACACAATGTATGTGTACACCTACATCTATACTCCGCAATTCACCTTACAGTGTGTGGCGGAGTGTACGTTATGTACCGCTGTCGCTTTCCGCTTTTTTTTGTCCAGTTCTAAATGTTTCGTGGGAGCAACGATTGCTGGTACACCTTCATGGCCTTCTCGCGAGATATACACTGGAGAAATCATTATATTGGTTGACATTTTTTAGGAAAGCACGCTGTCGGAACTTTAATAATAAATCACACCGTGATGGAGAACGCCTCTTTTGCGGCGTCTGCCACATGATTTTACTGAGGATCTCCGTCACTCCACAGCGCTTAGAAAATGAATCTGTAACGAACATGCTGCTCTTCTTTGTATCTTCCCTATTTCTCCATCAATCCTACCTAGTATGGATCCCAGACTGCCGAGCAATGTTCAGGTATTGGTCGAACGAGGGTTTTGTAAGCTGCTTGCTTTGTGGGTGAATTTCATTTCCTGAGGATTCTTCCAACGAATCACGGTCTGGCATCTGCCTTACCTGCGGATGGTTTTATGACGTCGTTCCACTTCAAATCGCTACGTATGCATTACTCCTACAATTTTATGGATGTGTCTGCTGCCAGTCATTGCTATGCAATCGTGTAATCGTACAATAACGGGTGTTTCTGCCTGTTCATGCGCAATAAGTTACATTTGTTCATGTAGCGGGTCAGTTGCCAATTCCTCCACCATGTATGGATCCTCTGTAGGTTTTCCTGTGATTGGCTACAGTTTTCTAGCTTTGCATATCCTCTGTATGCAACAGCATCGTCCGCGAAAAGCCTCGTGGAACTTCCGACGTCATCCACTTTGTCGCTAATATATATTGTGAAATGTAATGGTCCAATAACACTCCCCTGAGGTACGTCCGAAGTTACTTTTACAACTGAAGACTTCTTTCCAATAATCATGACATGATGTCCTATGTTTGCTATAATCTCGTCAGTCCAGTTATGCAGCTGGTCTGAAATTCTGTATGCTCGAATTTTCTTCTTAGGCGGCAGTGTGGAACTTCTGTTCTCCTCAATCCGGCAGATAGAACGTTACTTTCAAATCTGATTAATTTGCTCTTTGTTTAATCTGTTATGGCATCATAGGAGACGCGACGCCGAACACGCTAAAATGGCAGTAATCAACCATTCACCGTGCGTGCTGGGCTATTAAACGGCCCCTTGGTTGTCCGTATAACGAGAGCCTGTTAAGTATTGCCAAGACGATACGCACTTGGCCGTCAGTGGCAAGACAATGACCGCAAGGCGACGGCCGTGGAACACCTTCCATTCCCAGGCGGCCTTGTAGTCCCTTCTCAGCGCTTCTGTCACACTGCCCAGAGCTCTGTCTTCTTACAGAAGTGGCAGAGGTTTCACTAAAGCAGTCGTTACGACTGTTATAAACATCCTCACGAAACTTTTCATACATTTTCACACAAACTGAGCAAAAAGAACAGTGGTTGGGATATTTGCCTCGTTCTCGGAATGAGCGAGATTTAAATTTCTAGCCGACCATCCAGTTGAAAATTGTACTGAATCTATTTAGCTAAATCCCCAAATATTGCCTTCAAAACGGCCAGGGTGTTTTATATCTCATACATCCTTCCTGCCCTGACCCAGTATCCAATCTTTAATATCTTCCACGTCAATGAGCCCATTAACTTTAATATTTCTCCACATACGTACACTGACGGAAAAAAATCGTAGCACCAAAAAATAACAAACGTAGAGTAATGAAATTTCGGGAATACATTTCCCTAGGTAACAAAGTGATTAACACTGCTCGGTCACAGGTTAATTTACGTGCGAGCTGAAGAGTGAAATGCTGATACGTTAATAACAGGTGTAACCGTCAGAATGTTGAATGCAGGCAGGCAAATGTGCATGCATTGTGTTGTACAGGTACCGAATGTCAGCTTGTGGGCTGGAGTTGCGCTTGGTAGGCGAATAAAAGGACGGTTAATGCTGGTTGTGGATGACGCTGGCGGTGATGTCCCGAATGTGACTGATTGGAGACAGACCTGGTGATGGATCAGGCCAAGGTAAAATGTCGACAGTCGACAATCTGTAGACAATGGTGGTTACAACAGTGCAATGTGGGCGAGCGTTATCCTGTTGGAAAACATCCCTTAGACAGTACAAGTGGTCGAATCACGAGACTCACTTACAAATTTGTAGTCAGGGTGCGTGGGATAACCACAACTGAGCTCCTGCTGTCATACGAAATCGCACCACAAACCATAACTCCAGGTGTAGGTCCAGTATGTCTAACACGAAGACGGATTGGAAGCACGCCCTCAACTGTCCTGCTTCTAACCAACACGTGGCCACCACTGACAACAAGGCAGAACCAGCTTTTGTCAGAAAACACAGTAGACCTCCATTATGCCCTCCAATGAGCTCTTGCTTGACACCACTGAGGTCGCAAATGGCGGTGGTTTGGGGTCAGAGGAATGCACGCCACAGGGCGTCTGGCTCGGAGCTGTCCTTGAAGTAACCGATTTGTAACAGCTCGTCGTCTCACTGTGATGCCAACTGCTGGTCAGAATTCAGCTGCAGATGCAGTACGATGATTGCTACGTTCGCTCGCGTAATTTAGCAGATCAGTTAAGATACGATAGGTGCTCGAGTTACGTCAAACCAGCCCTGTGAAAACGGCTGTCATCATCTTGAAAGACGGGAGTTTCCATAGCATACTCATCATAAAGATGTAGAAAAAAGGACTTCGCCTGGTCACAGAGAATGCTGAAAAAAATCGCAGTTGATGTCTACGGTAACCTGAGTGAATCGGTCCTAGGAATGGCACGGAAAACACCCCCAAAACATCGCAGAAACATCTACAACATGAACCACATCCTACACACGCTGCTTCATGCCGCCGTCGTTGTACTCGACGTCTTGCCTCATCTGAAAAAAAGGCAAAATCTTGACTCGTCAGACTACGCTACGGGCATCCAATCACCTACTGTCTATCTTCTGAATTCTTTCGCCCAACAGAAGACGTGAAGCTTCGTATGCCGCTGTGAGACATGGCGTTTAGGGAGGTAGCCGACCCCAAATATCCATCGCATTTTCGTTCGGAGCCTGCTTGAGAAGGACGTGCAACCACAGCCTGAGAAGGACGTGCAACCACAGCCAGCAGAAATGTATGTCGAGTTTTAAACCGGTTGTCATTGACAAAGCGTGACACTTGCATCCGCTTCTGTCGATTACGACTTTTTACGAACACCTTTCTTAATTACATTGCTGCGAGTGGCACAATTCAATGTAGACTATTTCACTAACGGTGTTGTCATGGGCACGACGTCCAACCTCGATTGCTCCTTTCTACCATTCTTTTATGTCTCCACGTCATCTTACTACACCGACTCCGTTGAACCGCCAGACATTTATACACCACTTCACCGCCATGACTTAACGTTAGCTTTGGATGATCATATGACCGTCTGCTACCAATTCTATTCCACCTGTTGCTCTCCAAAGCGACCAGTGTGTTCTATTAAGTGGATAACTAGTATGTTGTTCGCTCAGTTTATCGATATATCGAAAATGTTGCGACGGAATGTGACATCAGTGTTGCCTTCATTAAACGAATTTATGAGGGGCGATGAAAAAATTACCGTTTGAGGGCGTCACTGCATCCTAAATGCATCGTAGCGTTACTTCCGTTGGGGTGTATAACAAATACCAATATGTAGGCAACGGATTAGTGTGGCTGTTGTGACCAGACGAAACTAAAGTTGTCCTACCATAACTGTGGGTTCTTTGATTGCTCTGTGAGACGGCTCGTCCAACTAGAAGACGTGAAATATTAGGTCACTTTGTTACATAAATGAATAAAGGATTTACTTAAGTTTCACACAGTTCTTTGCCACAGGATTGCTTGATGATTTAAACTGTCACTGTCTGTGAAAGCATCACTTGGCGCACTAAATAACACCAGTCCCTGTATGTGCATCTTTTCAGAGATGATTGCGAGACCCTGCTGTTCGATACAGGATGTCAAACCAAACATCTTTTAGTCGTCTAGTTTCCAAACTTTTCTTTTGCTACCAGTTTCGGTGATTTACTACGCCACCTTCAGGCTCCTGACTGACGTGTAGGAAGATTCCACCTCGGTTCTGGTCATAACAGGAGCCAACATTCGAATTCTGATATCTGTAGATTTCTGCTTGCTATACCGATCACTTCAACCATCATCTGCCGACTGTCGGCGTAGTAAATCGCCGAAACTGGTAGCAAAATAAAATAAGTTTGGAAACTATTCGGCTGAATGGTGTCTGATTTGACTTCCCAATTAACAACTGTTCTCTTGCAATACAAAATGCAACATTTACGAAAGCACATTTCATCAGAAACTTTGTCACTGTCCTACACGATGATGTCGATTGATGTAGCTGAGGTCACTCTCACACCCTGACGTCAGCGCGAGGACGCTGCTATACTGACAGGGAGTGCGCCTTGTGGAATATCTCTCATTGGTTGCTGCTTATTGCAGCGAGTCCTCGATGATGTCTGTGGTTACCGACTTTGGTGTGGCACCGCTATCTCTTAACGATACCACAGTCGCATTCTCTGCGTGCGGCAAATGCGGGAGCGTCAGCTATGGCGACGTTATTACCAATTAGGACCAAAGTCCTGTTATTTTTTTCTTCGCTGCGGAAGACATATGCCGTTAGATATACAGCGGAGAATGAAGAATGTGTATGGCAGAGCACGTCTGTCGGAAACCACCGTTGTGGAATCGTGCATCGAGGGATGCTGCTGCTCCACGATTCCATGTTAACTTACGTCCTCATATCGCAAATCTCGTAACGCAGAAGTTGCGCCAACTCAGATGGGAGAGACTCGGCCAGCCTGCCCCCTGATCTCTCTCCCTGATAATGTAACGACTTGGCTCGCTTAGAAAGCGCCTCCATGGTCGACGATTCCTGTCGGACGATGATGTGCAGGAGGACACCGTGTTTTATCAAACTGGTGCGTCGGTAGGATGATTTTCTCAGTACTCGCGGTGATTTTGTCTGATTGGGATATCGATTCCGGACTGTACGGCCTTAGAACAAAAACTTTTTGATAGCTCCTTATAATAAAAGAGATCTCCGTTACAGCTGAAAACGTGGCAAAGTGGCAATACCATTGTGGGATTTTAATGGGAATGAACCGCGTTTGAATGATTATTCTCTCGTGCTGACTCTGAATAACTCCAGATGAATAAGCCAAGCGTTGTGACTCTGTGATTACGATAGCGTTTTCGCATCTGGGAGGAGCAGTGTTCAAATCCCCGTCTGTTTATCCATATCCCAATTTTCCATTGTTTCCCTAAATGACTGCAGAGCTAATGTACCTCCCCTTGCGCCTCCGTTGTTACCAGACCTGGATATCCAACAAGAACATATCAAAATGGAAAGAATATTAGTGACAGTAACGTAGAGGAGTTGCCGGTACAAAGCACATCTCGTGCAGGAATTTGCCTGGGGAAGCGTCTGCTCGTGTGCAAACATTGTCGGTAGCATTGTTTGTGTAACATACTTTCGTTAAGCTAAGACTCCGTTTTAAGTGGGCCCTGGTGGAATAGCTGACACGAGCTGCGTCATCTTCACAGTATTTCACTACGGAGCCCAGCGGTAAGCGCTCCTGCTCTTGTGGCACCAAATGGGAGGCAAATGTAGGTCGAATCTGCTACGCCTGCTAACCTCTTTCATTCGTTGCGGCTGGTCTTCCATATCTAGCTCCGATAGCGAATATTCAAAGACTTAGAATTGAGAAGCACGGACCCATTTCGCCAGTACCAGAAGGCCTTCGACTTCCTTTCCACCGAAATAAAAGTACCAAATCTGGGATGACTAAACGTTCATCACATGCGGACGCCAAAAACCAAGAAACAACGAGAAATCAGTTCAACCGTGGCTACGAATTAACATGTCGTCGACGTCTAGGTTATTAGAGACTGTGCCCTAGGTCAGTCGTAGAATGAGAAGGGTGAGAGCGAAGTGGTCATTGCATGTTCGAGGAGTCATTCCGACATTCACTATACGTGAATTATGAAGACCACAGAGCTCTTAAATCAGCATCGCTAGACTTGAATTTAAACCGGACTGTTCCCACTGCGAGTGTGGTACATTAAAACACTGGACTATTTCCCTCTGGGGGAAGGAGGAAGAGGATACAAAGGAGAAAGTCTGCCAGTGTGGTGTGCCATCTTGACTATAAAGAGTAGTGAAAAGTGATCCAAACGCTGGTGAGACTTTCTTGGGTTACACAGGTCTGTGTGCGTCGAAAAGCAAGAAATAGACAACTGAAAAGAAAACAGCTTGATCCAACTACTTGTTTCATAAAACCTGAGTATAGCATAGAATAACTATGAAGGGAATGTAATAATTTGAGAAGCTTACCCATAAAAATATCGCTTGAATTCTTGAGACCTGCGATGTTTCAATTTTTTGTTGGTGCTAAAAAAGTAAAAAAAGTGAAAGAAATTGTATTCATATTCATGTGTAAATGAAATAACCGTTATTCAGATCAATGTGACGTAGTGCTGAGCGATGACAATCATGTAACACAAAAGTGATGCTGAATGTGCCTCAGGACGTTGTTATAGAAGCAGCGGAGATACTTACGTTTATTAACTTCGTGTTACCTACTACAATCACTTCAAGACCTCTTTCAAGTGAGATTTCATGGCTAGCTCTGGAGTTTGGATTTTTCTATAATCCAGTTATTAACTAATATCTACACATCTAAGTTGCGCTCTTCACCGTCGGAAGATAACGCTATATTCCCTTACCTTATGCATCTGTTCATTCCTCCTGAATTATTACTGTGAATCCTCCTGGTTGTTCCTGAAAGGTATCCACATACTTCAGTACGCCTTTTCTCTCAGTCTAGATGATGAACGTTGATTTTAATTCAAAAGATCAGATATTTCCTCAAACGTTAAATTTTAGCTATATCGACATCAATATTACTTTTAAAATCAAAGATAAACAAGTAGAGAACCGACGAAGGATCAGCAAAGAAAGGTAAATTACCAATCGTGATTAAAATAAATGATTACCTTTCTCGGCATTTCAGCTACCTGACTGAAAAAGAGTTGCTATTTCGCAGGGACGTATCTTTTGATTCCATGCCACGACCCGTAGAGGCTGTGATTACATCCTGTAAGTAGTTTACACAATACTGCAATGTCAAGATCAGATGTTATGTACGATTCTTCAAGCATAATCATTGTGTATTGTCTTGTAAGTTGTCTATGGTATAATGAGATTTCTCTTGATCAACCAATTTTGGTAAACATCGGTATAAAATAGAAAAATATAGTAACAAACTCCGTTCGTTCGAAGATTTTAATGGAACAAAAAAATGGATTCAAATGGCTCTGAGAACTATGGGACTTAACTGCTGAGGTCATCAGTCCCCTAGAACTACTTAAACCTAACTAACCTAAGGACATCACACACATCCATGCCCGAGGCAGGATTCGAACTTGCGACCGTAGCGGTCGCGCGGCTCCTGGCTGTAGCGCCTAGAACTGCTCGGCCACCCCGGCCGGCTTAATGGAACAATTATATTTTCAAATAATAAAGGAAGGACGATTAATTTGTAATTTTCCGTTGACGAGGAGTTCATTATGCACAAGACAAAAGCTCAGATAGCTAGTTGTTGATCTGAACCCAGGTCATCCCAAATACAAGTCCAGTACCTTAACCGCAGCGCCATTACTTACAATGAGATAGTTACAGAACTCTTACTGAGAACGTTTCCGAAAATTGTTCGAATTTATAGTGATCTCTCCAAATGAGATAAATGCACTGCCCGACATGGGCTAAGTAACAACGAACACTTGCTAAGAAAAAACTGCCAATTGCTGCAGAACAACCGACAAATACTACGGAACACCCGAAGAATAATAGTAAAATATATGTAGAAGGCGAGAAGTGTTTACTGCAGCGAAGCCTGCGCGAACGCTTAGTACGCATTCGACAGTTCATGCAGTACGGTGTTTGACGAAGGTGGTTGTGGAACCGATTAGTGCAACATACCGTGTGGCACGGCAGCATGTCTGAAAGACAGCATTTAAATGTTTACGGTCGTGCGCGAGCAGTCGGACGACTCGAAACCGGTCAAGTATCACTACTGTGTCCACATTAATAAGTCTGTCGAAAAGTGCTATTTCGTGATTAGAAAGGCCGCTGAAGGTGGAAATGCTATGCGAAAACATGCAGGTGCTCGTACCGTAGGCGGACCACCACACCGCAAGAGCATCGGTACGTAGCCCTATTGGCAATGCAGGCCTTGTATCCGCTACCGGTACACATGTCTCTACCAGAACCATTTCGCGGCGATTAAATCAGGCTGATTTGCATGCTCGGAAGCCTGTTAAAGGCATCCCACTTCAACTGCGTCATCCTCGAGAAAGAGTTCGTTGGTGTAGGAAGCATGTTGGTGGAGTCAGCAACAGTGGTCCAAAGAGATGTTCTCCGACGAATTCTGCTTCACTGTGGCAAGTGATTCTGGCCATTAGTTCGTGTGGAGAGAGAGAGAGAGAGAGAGAGAGAGAGAGAGAGAGAGAGAGAGAGAGAGAGAGAGAGAGCGAGCGCGCGCGGGGAACACCTTACACACCACAGAATGTTCATGAAGGAGATCGGTATGGCCTGTGTATTATGGCGTGGGCAGGCATTATGAACAATGGCCGACACGGGTGCGTATCTTTGCTAAAAAAAAAAAAAAAAATGTTCAAATGGCTCTGAGCACTATGGGACTTAACATCTATGGTCATCAGTCCCCTAGAACTTAGAAATACTTAAATCTAACTAACCTAAGGACAACACACAACACCCAGTCATCACGAGGCAGAGAAAATCCCTGACCCCGCCGGGAATCGAACCCGGGACCCCGTGCTCGGGAAGCGAGAACGCTACCGCGAGACCACGAGCTGCGGACACGTAGCTTTGCGCGAGTACCGTTACAACACAGGGAGATTACTGTGGATCATGTCTGTCTGTTTAGATCCCGACTTTCTGTACCCACCACTGAGGTGTCGGACACACTACAAACTGAACATATTGAATCTATGGAATGACCTAACTACTCCCCGGACCTAAACCCTATAGAGTATGTCTGGGATGCTCTTCGCAGACACGCTTCTCAATAAACACCCACTTCCTAACCGTGAAAGATGTGAAAACCGTCTTGAGAGAGGAGAGGGACAATATCCCCCCAAGGGCTCCTCAGCAGTTTGGTAGCCAGTTTGAGTAACACGTGCAAAATGTGCATTAGTGCCGTAGGAGGGCATATTACTTACTGAGAGTCTGACATCGACCTTTATGATCGGAGTCTCACCTGTATCGAACATGACCGTTATTTATATCTGTTATCCTACTTTCCCACGTCGTGAAATCTGTACCATTTTTCGATACAAATATACCATTCCACGTCTATTACGAATGTACTGTGTTTCATGCCGTCCAATACTGCGTGTGATTACTCCTGTCTAACAATATCTCTGTTCCTTAGCAATTGTCATGCATTGAAATAGTGGTCCAACATATCCCCCCAGTGCATTCTGTTCGTTAATCGTGTATTGCTTCAGAGAAATAGTGTCTCACAGATTCGCTCGACTAACAAACTGCGTGATATTGCGAAACTCTCCGACAGATTAAAAGTGCGTGCCCGGCCGCCAAGCAGTTTTAATCTGTCAGAAAGTTTCATTACTGGGCATACTCCACTACGGAGCGACATATTAATTCTGGGACCAAACACTAGACTGGATGTTGACACGAGCGATTACAGTTCGTCTATGAGTACAATAAATAGTTCTCTGGTATGATGGTCGTTTCGTGTTTTCAAGCGATGTTACCAAGTCCCGACGTCTGTGTTTCTGATGAAGCGTGATAGTGATCACCACGAGAGGATCGATCTATGAAAAACTTTGAGTGTTCTCCAGTGGTGTTCAGATAGAAAAGATGTAATACACAAAGCGGTGAATATTACGTGAAATATATCACTGTACAGACTTGGCACAACTAAGAGAAATTCCATCCCATTGTACGTAGGAACTGTTACACGTGTCGTCCCACGCAAAGACCATTTCGCAATAAGAGCAGCGTATTGTCGGGAAAGGTAGTACATTTAAGTTGGTATATAAGTTCGTAGCGTTTCTCCATTAAGTTTAATAAACACAACAGAGACACGTGACAGAGACGTTAGTTATCAATAACATATTATTCTTCACTATTTACAACACCATGCCAACGCTGGGGTAACTTTTCGATTCCATGACTGGAGAAATAACGTGGTTGCGAGGCGAAGAACGCCTCGAGCTATGTTTGGAGCGCATTTTCAAAAAATGTTCAAATGTGTGTGAAATCTTGTAGGACTTAACTGCTAAAGTCATCAGTCCCTAAGCTTACACACTACTTAACCTAAATTATCCTAAGGACAAACACACACACACACACACACCCAAGCCCGAGGGAGGACTCGAACCTCCTCCGGGATCAGCCGCACAGTCCATGACTGCAGCGCATTTTCATCCGGAAAGGAAGTTCATTGAAGGTTGTTCAGCAGAGAGCGGAAAAGGTGAAAATCTGAGGGCGCAAGACCAGGTGAATAAGGTGTGTGCGAACTGACTTCCCAACCCATCTCCTGTACAGCGTTTTTGTCAGTCTAGCAGCATGCAGGCGTGCGTTATCGTGGAGTATTATCACCTCACGCGGTCTTCCTGGTCGTTGTTCTTGAGCTGCGTCTGCAAGGCGCCTCAGATGCTCACAGTAAATATCAGCAGTGGTGGTTACACTCGGGGAATCAATTCGTAGTACACCACACACACCGTCGCTGTTCCACCGGATGCATAACATTATCTTTTTTTTTTATTTTTGGATGGGCGCAGGTCGTTCAACGGGCAGTCGATGCTTTGTTTGGACTCATTTCTTACGTTAGCGCAAAGACATTATTTCTAGTCACCAGTAACGATACTGGCTAGGAATGGCCGGTGTTGTTCAAGCAAGCAGAGATGCACATGTGGCCACCCGCAGATTTTTGTGATTTTGCCTTAGAGCATTCGATACCCATACACCCAGTTTTCGAACTTTCCCATCTGCATGCAAATGTCGCACTATGTCGGAATGATCACAGTTCATCACATCTGCCAGTTCTCGCGTACACTGATGTGGATCATTGTGAATTAATGCGTTTAAACGGTCTCCATCAAACCTAGAAAGTATTCCTGAACGTGGAGAGTGATTCATGTCAAAACAATCTTCCTTAAAACTAGAAAATCATTTCCTTGCCTTACTCTGTCCAATGGCATTATCCTCACACACGGTGCAAATGTTTCTGGCTGCGTCCGGTGCTTTAACCACTCTATTGAACTCAGACAGAAGAACATGTCGGAAATGGTCCGATTTCCCCACTTAGGACTCCATTTTCTAGCGTCCACAGTTCGACTCTCTCCAAATGAGAAAATACCGATGTCAGAACTTGAATAGCAATAGTGAATTACAAATAAAAAAACGACAATCGGTAAATAAACCAGTAGCGACCGGAATACGGACATGCAAAACAAAAACGTTACGGACTTACGCACGAACTTAATAATCGTACAAAGTCGCCTCCAGCTGTAGTGAAATGGTGCCAACTATTTGACCAAAATGAGATTTTCACTCTGCAGCGGAGTGTGCGCTGATATGAAACTTCCTGGCAGATTAAAACTGTGTGCCCGACCGAGACTCGAACTCGGGACCTTTGCCTTTCACGGGCAAGTGCTCTACCATCTGAGCTTCCGAAGCATAACTCACGCCCGGTCCTCACAGCTTTACTTCTGCCAGTAGAGCACTTGCCCGTGAAAGGCAAAGGTCCCGAGTTCGAGTCTCGGTCGGGAACACAGTTTTAATCTGCCAGGAAGTTTTATTTGACCAAACCCACAGATGTGAGTGATGCCTATCTGGAAGGCCATCGACATCGACCACAGACAACAATGTCCAGACAATCGAGAAACTGATTCCCAACAATCGCAGAGTGACTATCGTAGACACTGTTCAGGAGAATCGCATCTCAATAGACAGTGCTCATTCCATCTTTTGAGATCGTCTGCATTATCGCAAATTGTGTTCACGCTGGGTTCCACGATCGTGTACCATGCGAATTCCACCTTTCCGTCAAGCTAAAAGGACATCTGTGGGAAAACAGTTTTTTCAATGAAGAGGACGTTCACACAGTAGTTCTCGAATTGCTGTGCACGAAGCGAGGTGGCGCAGTGGTTAGCACTCGCAATCGGGAGGACGACGGTTCAAACCATTTTGAATTAGCTTTTCCGTGATCTTCCTAAAACGCTTCAGGCAAATGCCGGGATGGTTCATTTGAAAGGACACGGCCGATTTCCTTCGCCATCCTTCCCTAATGCGAGCTTGTGCTTGTCTCTAATGACCCCGTTGTCGACGACGTTAAACGCTAATCTCCTCCTCCTCCTCCTCGAATTGCTCCATGATCAAGGAACAGACTTCTATCGTCTATGGACTGTACGATTGACAGAAAGTTCTGACCGTTGTTTGCAGAGACTACTGCAAAATGGTGTCATGTATCTGCCGCACTTTAAAATGTAGTGCAGTATTCAGCACAAGTTACTTGGCCTGTTGTAGAAATATGTAATTCACTTTTTGAAATCCGTTCGGCTGTCGCTTCGTCTCGTTGACTGGGTTCACACTGTCACGTACAGAGGCGCGTGTTCTACCGTCGGCCGCTTACGCGGCTAGAACCTCGAGCCTCTAACGAAGCAGCTGTCGGCGGCGTCGCAAAGTCCCGAGAACACCGCCCACCCCGCACCCCAATTTACGAAGCATTCACTGCAGCAGCAGACAACCAGATATAGCTGCCCTAAGCAAATCGGCAACGCTCGTCAATACCGTTCTCCTCCTATCAGAAAGTGAAAACAGTTCTGCGCGAATTGCTGAAATCATCAAGAGCTTTTTAGTTGATTGTCAATGCACTGAATGGGAGTGGTAGTTTGGACTCCGGTGATACGCGACGGGAGGTCTGCTAACGCAGCTAGCCAATTCACATAGCATTCACTGCAGTAGCAGAGTAGTTTTTCTTATTTAGAAACGTAAATGAAGAAGTTCTTACGAACTATATCGACAATAACCAGCTGTGCCACCAACGGAAATAGTAGACTACTATCGATAAAATGTTCTCGGTTTTCTTTCTACATCTAATTTGAATTAACCTCAAACTTTGGGCAATCCGGCTCATTCTTCACAAGCGAGAAACTAATTGTAAAATAAATAGACTATCTCGTTTCGTCTTTGATGCCCAAGTAATAAATGCCATCACGACGTCGTCATGATGTCAAGAAGATGGACTGAGTTAGAAGCGATATAACGCGATCACTTGCACAAAAAACACGCGAGTTCCGACGGTAAATCAAATGTCGACTTCTTTACCTCATAATGAAGTCGATTACTGGGCAAAAAGAAGAAAACATAGTCACTTCCTTGCTTTTGAAAAAGGTGACGACAGTATGCCTAGAAAGCTGGACAGTTTACTAAATTTCACACAGTAAGTAACACGAAAACCTTTTAGCCAAGAATTCCACCATGGCAAATTTTGCTGCTACCTGACTTCTCTGGTTGAAATCGTCACTGATAACGTTTTTCAACTAAAAATGAAGCGCCGTTGGTGCGATGTTAATACATCTTTATCAGTAAGGAAGGAATGTACAGAAACCTATTTATTTTCAAAACAGAATCACAAGCACGCCAATAGCATGTCCTGAAACTGTCTGCAGGTGAAACAAGAGTTTCTACAGGCCACAACAATTAGTGAAGCTAGTAAGGATGTACAGTGACGAAAAAGAATCCGCAACACCAAGAAAGGGCTGTGCGACATAAACGAAAGTTGGTAGCAGTGTTTCTACAGGTTGGTGGAAATAAAAGTGGCCCGGAGAACAGAGTTCCAGGGTGCAAAGAAACACAGCCAAGGAAAGGAAATACAGCCGATGCTGAAAGTGACCACCATTCATTTCTTGGCACTTTTGAGCCAATGTCAGCAAGTTGATCAAAGCGGAACGAAGCTGGACTGCTCGGATTGCTGCATTCTCGTCTGAAATGTTTTGCTACAGTTGTTGAAGACTATGAGGCTTGTTTATGATGAGCCTTAGACTTGAGGACTCCCCGCAAAAAATAATCGCACACTGAGAGGTCAGGTGATCTGGGTGGCCAGCTAACAACCTCTGCTAACAACTCCACTCACACAGACAGCCCGCATTCAGAGGTGTACAAATTCCCATTGCAGCCTGCTTGCCCCTAGCTCCTCTGCAACCATTCATGCAGGTCAGCTTGCCGCGACGTAAACACAAGAGTACGCATGTACTGAGGCATAGTGGGTAATGCGAGCGACTTGGGCTCCCGCAAGCCCGGGCTACCTGGGTTCCCGCAGGCCTGCCAAGCTTCACGGGACCCGCTCAGCTTGCTACGCCTGACAACAGGTTGCGCTGTCAAGTTACCGTGACTAGAGTAGCCAGGTAGTTAGCCCGCAGTACATTTATCGCAACGGTGGGAGCAGCACAATGAATAGGTCGGACTTTAGTGAGATTGAAAAAAAATTGACAACTGGCGAATACATGCTGGTAACGAAACAGAGCACAAGTGCCCCATAGGAAACGTTTTCGTGTGTTTATGAGGCCGCTTCAAATAAATCGGTAGGTGTGTCTCAATGCAAACTATGTAAAAAGCTCTTAAGTACTTATTTAGGAGCCTCGAGTATGTTACGACATGTGTGCAAATTTGACAAGCAGTTCCTTCACTCCGTAAATATCTTGAAAGAGGACAAAGATTTAGTGGCCGAAAAGGGCGTCGAAATGTGTGCTAAGGACCTGAGACCATTTAGCAGTATAGAGGGAGAAGGATTTCATGGTAACCCGCAAACGATGTCAAAATCTTTTGTAAGGTACTCTTTTCCATGCACTGTCCGAAATATTATGTAGACAGTAATGTTCCTCTTGATGGTCAAGTGTGCAAAATTTCTTCAAGATCGGAATAAAACTGTAGGTTGGTGTAGAGGTGTGTAAGTAAAGTACCCTCCGCCATGTACCATTCAGAATTTTAAGCAGACAGCGCCCTTCATCCTGCTTTGAACATCAAGTATGCCAAATTTCATCAAGATCGGAATAAAAACGTTCAATTTGTCGAATTCCGTTAGGTAAAGTAACCTCTGCTATGCATCCTACGAAATTTTAAGTAGACTGTGACCTTCCTCTTGGTTTCAATGTATAGTGTGCACAATTTCATCAAGATTGTATGCAATACAAACACACGGACACAATGAAAACACACTTTCAGTTTTTCTCAAATTTTCCAATTTTTCGGTCGATTTTCGAAAAATTTTATTTCATAAAAACCTTGTCCTGAGAATTACGAACACAGCAAAAAAAAAAAAAAAAATTTGCCGAATTGGCCCAGCCGTTCTCGAGTTTTACGCTTATCAACGCATTTGGCAATTCATTTTTATTTATATAGATAATAAGCCCGAAATATACGCGTAAAAGAAGAATGTACAAATAAAACCCAATATTTTTTGACCTGAAATTAATATATATATATATATATATATATATATATATATATATATATATATATATATAATGTTAGGGTTTGTCTTTTGGTGCTCAGGTAAAATAAAAACTTTCAATTAACGTTCATAGTACGACAATGAAACGCGCAGACTAAACGGCTGCGTAGCGCAGCTCGGCAGTAATATGGGCAGGCAAGCAAGTTTCCCGCAGCCTGCCCGGGTTGGGTTGTGCTTGGCTTGGCTGGGAGTGAAGCAGCCTGCCCGTTCTGTTGACAACGCGCGGCGGCCTGCCCGCCTGGCCACCGGGCAAGCATGGGCGGGTTAAAAGCGGAACATGTACACCTCTACCCGCATTACGGTCTGAACCGGTGTGGATCACGTGGCGGGCGTACATATGGTGTGCGCATTACAGCGTGTGGTTATATGCATAAATACACGTTCGATCGTATCCACTCGCCCGGGCCACTTCTATTTGCCCTACCATGTACGCCTAAAAGATCATGTCAATTCAAATTTCGCTCCAGTCGCATAAGAGTGGCGCAAGTAGCGCCACTATAAGGATGCAAATCCGGTTTGCCTTAAGTACATGCTGTCACAATCGTGAGGGATGATTACCTTTGAGATTGGACGTAGTGAGTTGATGTTAGCCAAGAGTGCGCGGTGGCCGAGGGGTTCTCGGCGCTTCAGTCTGGAACCGCGCGACCGCTACGGTCGCAGGTTCGAATCCTGCCTCGGGCATGGATGTGTGTGATGTCCTTAGGTTAGTTAGGTTTAACTAGTTCTAAGTTCTAGGGGACTGATGACCTCAGAGCCATTTAGTCAAGAATGCCTTTGAGGCGACAAAGGCACTCTTATCAACGCCTCAATGAGTTTAGAGCTCTTGTAACAGGGCTACGAGCAGCTGGATGTTCCTTCTTCGATACTGCAGAAAGACGTGGCAGAAACGTAGCCACTGTACATGACTGCTGGCAGCGGTGGCCACGAGAATGTACAGTCGCAAGAAGACCAGGCTCCGGATAGTCATATGGCACTACCGAGAGGGAAGACCATCGTGTTCGGTGCTCCTTACTGCATCTGCAGCAGCAATTTGACCAGCAGTCGACACCACAGTGACACAAAGAACTGTTACAAATCGGTCACTTCAAGCACAACTCCGTGCCAGACGCCCTGTAACGTGCATTCTACTGGCCCCAAAACACCGCCATTTGCGACTTCTGTGGTACCAAGAGAGAGCTCATTGGAGAACAGGGTGAAGATCTGTTGTCTTTTCTGATGAAAGCTGGTTCTGCCTCGGTGCCGGTGATGACCACGTGTTGGATTAGAAGGAATCCAGTTGAGGGCCTGCAACCAATTTGTCTGCGTGCTGGACAAAATGGTCCTACACCTGGGGTTGTGGTCTCGGATGTGATTTCGTATGACAGCGGGAGCATTCTCGTGGTTATCCCACCTACACTGACGGCAAAGCTGTACGTCAGTCTGGTGATTCGATCTGTTGTGCTGCTATTCGTGAACAGCATTCCAGGGGGTGTTTTCCAACAGGGTAACGCTCGCCCACATACCACTGATGTAACCCAACATGCTCTACAGAGTGTCGAATGTTGCCTTGCCCGATCACCAGATCTGTGCCCATTCGAGCAAACATGGGACATTATCGGACGCCAACGCCACCAATAACTGTCCCTGTATTGACCGACCAAGTGCAACAGGCATGCAACTCCAACCCAGAAACTGACGTCCGCCACCTGTAAAACACAATGCATGCACGTTTGTATGCTTGCATTCAGCATTCTGGCGGCAACATCGGTTATAATGTACCAGCATTTCACATTTACAATGACGCCGCACTTATATTAACCTGTGATCTTGCAATGTGAATCACTTAAATATGTTACCTAGACAAATGTATTCCCGAAATTTCATTGCTCTACATTAACTGTTTTTTGATGTTGTGTTTTTTCCCGTCAGTGTACTTCTATGATATCGGCTACTAGGCAGTTTCGATAGAAATCTAATGTTGTTGGTGCCAACTGAAAATTCATTATTAGAGTGAGAATAATCCATACAATTGCAGCTGGCGACATATTCGTAGATGGGGTGGGAAAAACAACAAGTGTTTCAAAGCAGGGATATTTGCAAATTAACTGAGTTTTCGTTATGTCTGCACAATTTTACTTGTATTGAAAATGGAAATTTGGGTCAGGTTCCAATAGCTTCAGTTTCAAAATGTATTTAACTTGTAACTGGTTTTTGATAATACGTCTGCTTTATTTGATTTAACTTACGGATTATTGGTGTGTAGCAAAGTAGCAATGTAACAGATAGATGACTAAAAAAAGTACTGAAAAGATTTTCTCGACTGCAACGATTCTGAATTTCAACACAATATTTGTTCCTAGATACATGACCATATTGTACCTTGAAACATGCTTCACTTCGGAAAAATCTCACTTTTCCATAGTAATTTTTGTTATTTCAAACAAGACGACAGCATATAAAAAGCGAATGCCTTCATTTAAAAACAGAATAGGAAAATATATTAAACTCCTATTACAGATCTGGGTAAAGGTACAAGTCTAAAAAAGTATTCCAAGGTAGAACACTCATCGTGTACTTCGGTGTGTCATTACGTCTGACTTAAAGAGAGGAGCAAACGTGTTTAGTGACCAGATGAATCCAGCACAAAATTATGCTCATGATAAACAGCGCGAGTTCATTGTCGATCGTTCTGCGAGGCACCGTTCGTGAGAAACTTGTACGGGGCTGTTTGCGCAAGTACTTCATACTGGGAGTGTTTTATCAAAACCTCCAGCGCAGTGTGCAATACGAGATGTAGTGGCAAAATGATGCGAAACGAGCAATATAGCGAATAAAAACCGCAACTATTCAAAAAGAGTTGGAAAACCAGAAAACATAGCTCCAGTGAAGGAAAGCCTGGAACAAAGTCCGTCGAAATCTCAACGACAATCTGTGCAAGTGGCAATTGAGAACTCGTCGTGTCCAAACGCCATCAAAAAGTATAAAATCCATGTTTGACCATCAAATATCGATAGGTTTCAGTCACAGACTATCGTCGTGGATTAAGATTAAAACAGTTTAAGCCACAACATCACATCTGTCATTACTCAAATAATGGTCACGTCTAATGTGTAGAGCATGTCTTGAATTCTAGTATACAACAGAGGACTTTTAGAAGCAAACGGACTAATAACAAGCGTAAGCAGAGCAGTACTCTGACATAAAATATTTTAACCGTAATCCGTGAAAATGGTCTGTGACTGAAACCGAGGAACATTTGGGTTTAAAATAAAAGTACCTGATGCTCAAACATTCATTTTATGTATTACTTGACGGCTGTAGATAGTCACCTTCCAAAAATGTTTAATACCATCAAAAAGGGCCTGCGTCTGCATCATTACAAATTTATTGTTGTGAATGAGTTAATAGCGTCCAGACGAACTATCGCGTGTTGAGTTCTGCTGCTCGTTTGTGAGCGAAGTGGAATGAGAACTTTTGGAACCTCGGTTCTTTCCTTCTTTCATATGAGGTTTGGTTGAGCCTATCACTGTCTATACACTGACAGAATATGCTACATTATGCATCAGAAAATCCCCGTATGTACTTTGAAGAGGCGTTGCATAATCTTAGAATTGGTGTTTGGTGCGCAATATTTGGTATTTGCATCGTAATAAGACTCTGCAGCAAACAGTTAGTGCTAACTGGTATATCCAGCAACCGTTTACTCCATATGAGGATCACGTCACACAAGATGAACGACTGTATGGATATTTTCAGTGAAACGGGGCAACAGTACACACTGCGTTGTCAGCCCTGTCACGGTTTCACAGATGTGAGGAGAGGACAATCGGATGATCATTAACAAGGATACATCCCGCATCCGTCTTATTGTAAATATTTTCCGAGCCACTCTTATTTTGTCCATCTGTGGCAGTAATGTAAGTATTTAATATACATAGGGTGGAGAAAAATATGGAAACAACAAAAAGCTCAATACACTACCATGCCTAATAAGGCGTATCAAACCAGTTGGCATTCAAACGAGCTTCCAGTCATCTCGGAATGTATGATTTTCAAGAGAATCTACTTTCTGCAAAATATTGACGAATTCAGATAATGGTGATGGAAGGGGATAGCAGTTATGCAAACTGCTCTCCAATGTAGACCACGAAAGCTCAGTGGTATTGAAATCTGGTAGCTGTGCTGGCCTGAGAAGTTGCGACAATTCATCATCGTGCACTTCTAAGAGACGATAAAAAATTTTCCTTTCGAAGGCCACACTAACCCCTTGCCTACATGTCGGTGCTTATATACCCGCACCAGAATCGCACTGCGTTGCATATACGCTGCAGCACCGTCCTCAAACGGAAACTTTAAAAACCAGTCCTGGACGTTGCGAGCTGTGTGTACGGGGAACCTGTCGTCTTGGAATACAGCATCACCACTGAGAAGGAAACTTGTATCACGGGATGGACCTGATCAGCTATAACGTAATCGTTGGCGGTTATGCTGTCCTGCTCAGAAACCATAGAGCACATGGAGTACCACCCCCCGACATATATAACTCTTGGGATGTAAACTCGAAGCCGGCCGGTGTGGCCGAGCGGTTCTAGGCGCTTGAGTCTGGAACCGCGCGACCGCTACGTTCGCAGGTTCGAATCCTGCCTCGGGCACGGATGTGTGTGATGTCCTTAGGTTGGTTAGGTTTAAGTAGTTCTAAGTTCTAGGGGACTGATGACCTCAGACGTTAAGTCCCATAGTGCTCAGAGCCATTTTTGTAAACTCGACCAGAGGTGGGAATCTGTGTGAAGCAAGACTTATCCAACCAAATTATTTTCTTCCATTGCTCCATGACTTCGGCGCCCCGTTTCCGCGCTACTGGCATTTGCATCACCGATGAGTGGCTTTAGAATTGCAGCTCGCCATGCAATTCCGTGTTTATGGAGATCCCTTCGTATTGTTCTGATGTTGACAGGGTTTATGTGTGCTAAATTTAGTTCTGCAGCAGTTTTGCGGGTGTCGTCTTCTCATATTTCGTCACAATCCTCTTCGATGACCGTCTCTCACTATCACTTAACACAAACTTCCGTCCGCGTTATGACTGAGTGGACGATGTTTTTCCGCTTTCCTTGAGTGCAGCACGAATCTTCGATACGGCGTCTCCTAAAACGCTAAATACTTCGACTCCCTCGGTTACTTAGCTCCGATGTAAAGCACTCACAACTACAGAGTACACTCTTCTGACCACGACTGACACTTGCACACGTACCATTCGTGGTAAAATACAACATCTCAACCTGCAGGCTTGCCTAACATCTCCGTTTGTGTTCGAGCATGCATTTCGCGCTGCGTTCTCATATTGTTGTCCAACCCCTGTAGGTGTGGCACTCGAGAAATGAACCGCTCTTTTCTCTGTTTCAGCACGTGACGTACCACATGATAAAACAGTCCATCTTCATCCTGTGGGCCGTGGTGCTGGTGCTGGTGTGCCTACCGCTCACCGGATTTGGAATCTACTTTGAGGACGGCAAGTGTGTGCGCCTGAGGAAGGCCAAGGCACCCGAGGACGTGGCCTACGCATACCTCTACTTTACTTTCGGTGAGTGCTTCTCTTCATTTCGTCACTTTTGTACTTCTCGTTGCACTGCTCTGTATCCTCAGTAGACATTTTAATGACATAGACAAAAGCAATTTGCGCACCACTGAAGTCTTCTCATTTTGGCGAACCTAAGCATCTCCGAACCCTTACAGACTCTAAGTCAAAAAAATTAGACAAAAAAGCGTCGCACAACGGAGGAATTATCCGAATGGGACGGAAATCGGTAAGTGTGAAGTACATGCACAGACAAATAAACGATTACAATTTCAGAAAAAATTGGCTGAGTTATTGAAGAGAAAGAGCATCACAAGCTGAGCACGTCAATAACGCGCTTGTCCACCTCTGGCTCTTACGTAATCATTTGTTCGGCTTGACACTGAATGACAGAGTTGTTCGATGTCCTCCTGAGAGAAATTCTGCCAAAGTCTGTCCAATTGACGCGCTGGATCGTCAAAATCCCGAGCTAGTTGGAGGGCTCTGCCCATAATGCTCTAAACGTTCTCAACTGGGGAGAGATCCGGCGATCTTGTAGGCCACGGTAGCGTTTGGCAAGCACAAAGACAAGCAGTGGAAACTCTTGTCGTATATTCTGTAAGGCTACCGCGGGTGTCCTGCTGTGATATGAAATGGCACCCCAGACTATCACTGCTGGTTGTCGGGAGGTATCGCGACCGACAGTCGGGTTTGTATCCTACCAGTGTCTGGAGCCTGTCCAGAAACGTCATCGGGCTGTAACTCATTGACTGGAGTAGAATTGTGTTCGGTGATGAGCCCGCTTTGAACTGAGCCCTGATGACCAGCGAAGACGTGTCTGGAGACGCCCCAGGAAGCAGTGGGACACCAAACTGACCGTAGCCCGCCATACGGACCGACAATGATGCTATGGGGTGCCATTTCTTTCCATAGCAGGACCTCTTTGGTTGTCGCCCATGGCAAGCTGACGGCACAATGCGACATCGACGACATCCTCTGACTCGTTTTGTTGCCCTTCGTGGCAAGCCAAAGGGGGCTTCAGTCTCAGGAAGATAATAGCCGCCTGACCACAAGGAGAGTTTCTACTTTCCAGAATGAGATTTTCACTCTGCAGCGGAGTGTGCGCTGACATGAAACTTCCTGGCAGATTAAAACTGTGTGCCAGACCGAGACTCGAACTCGCGACCTTTGCCTTTCACGGGCAAGTGCTCTACCAACTTCTTTTATTTTTTTTATTTTTTTTTTAAATCTCATTTTGTTCGTTATAGTTCGTTGCAATTGTTCGTGGCGGACGTCCCCTGACGCCCGTTGAAGTTCGTTATTGATTCATTCACTCAGATTTTTTTTATCACAGAGGGCAGTTAACCCCCTGACCGAACACGCTGAGCTACCGTGCTGGCATAAAATGTTTCGTTTATTTCGAATATCTGTGATGATGGTTGGTTGATTTTGGGGGAAGAGACCAAACAGCGAGGTCATCGGTCTCATCGGTTTAGGGAAGGAAGTCGGCCGTGCCCTTTCAGAGGAACCATCCCGGCATTTGCCTGGAGCGATTTAGGGAAATAACGGAAAACCTAAATGAGGATGGCCGGACGCGGGATTGAACCGTCGTCCTCCCGAATACGAGTCCAATACAACTGAGCTACCCAAGCACTACTCACGCACCGTCCTTACAGCTTTACTTCTGCCAGTACCTCGCCTCCTACCTTCCAAACTTTACAGAAGCTCTCCTGCGAAACTTGCAGAACTAGCACTCCTGAAAGAAAGGAAGTTTCATATCAGCGCACCAGCCGCTGCAGAGTGAAAATCTCATTCTGGAAACATCCCCAGGCTGTGGCTAAGCCATGTCTCTGCAATATCCTTTCTTTCAGGAGGCGAGGTACTGGCAGAAGTAAAGCTGTGAGGACGGGGCGTGAGTCGTGCTTGGGTAGCTCAGTTGGTAGAGCACTTGCCCGCGAAAGGCAAAGGTCCCGAGTTCGAGTCTCGGTCCGGCACACAGTTTTAATTTGCCAGGAAGTTTCAGAGTTTCTACTGTTTTTCTTCCCCCTTCCCAAACCGTACCTTGGCCAGAAAGATCGCTGGATCTCTCCTCAATGGAGAACTTTAGGAGCATTAAGGGCACGGCCCTCCAAACAGCTCTGGATTTTGATTGGATAAAATTTGGCCCGATATCCTTTAGGACACCCAGCAACTCTATCAAGTAATACCAAGCAGAATAAATGGTTACATAAGGGCCAGAGATGGACCAACTGGTTATTGACTTGCTCAGTTTGTGAAGGTCTTTCTCTTGAATAAATCATCCATTTTTTTCTGAAAGTGTAATAATTTGTTTACCTGCATATGTACATGACATCTACTGATTTCCATGCCATTCGGATAATTCCGCGCGACAAGTAAAAATCGTAAAAAGCGTCTGGCCATTAGCATAATTCAGAAACTTACTCATCATACACATTCTCAGTTGAAGAGCTTTCGAAGGACGAAGAATCTGAGAGAAGACGCACTGAATCGCATTATTTACCAAAAGTTTTGGAGACACCTCACGGAGATTATTAATTTCAAAATTTCTTGCATTCGTTGATTTTCGGGAGAATTTCTAGTGCTATTTGACATTTGTGATTGCCAAAAGCATTCTTGTAGACGTTGTCGACTTCCAGAGCAAGATTCACTGCCTCCTGATGACGTTGTGGGCATGTGACGCGGAAAATTCTCCCATCGGAGCACAAAAAAAGGCGAATATAGTCCTGTTTATTAAAAGACTCTGATTGAAAAGTGGGGTCCCAGCTGCGTCATATTACCTTCCTCAGCACCTTTAAAAACCTTCCCAAAAGTTGGGCATCCGAACATATACGCGCTTTTTATACTGAGTGAGAAGGAAACAGTGTGAGTGGGAAAGAGATGGAAAAGTAATAAATACTGGAAGACAGTAGACAGTGGTTGTGGAATAAAATGAGCGAACGTTTACGAGTAGGGTAACATTTAAAGCTCTGTAACGGCATCTAAGCAATATATCGGAAAAATGACAGCCATTTGCTGGGCATAGCCGTCTTGTAATCCGCTGCTCCAAAAATTATGTTTTTTGGTCTTTCTCAGGAACCGCTCATGAACTAAATGGTGCCTCCATAAGCCCCTTGGAGCCCACTTCAGACCACATTTTATTAAAATTATTATTTTATGGCCAACATTGGACCACTTTAGTCAATATTATGAATTAGGTTCTTCTGTTTTCTGTTGGCCCAATACTTTTCATCCTTTCAAATCGTGCCCTTCTCTCCTCATCCGAAATCACCCTTCCCATTCTCTGTTTGTTTTTATTGGTAGTGAGACATGTTTGTCCTGAAGTATCTTGAGCGCGTCTGTCTTGCCTTTCAGATCCTCCATCGTAAGCTCTAATTTCATCATCATTGATCTCTGAGATTCACCAAATGCCGCTGTTACTAATCCATAGCTTCTCATTTATTCTCTTGCTAATTCTGTTTTCTGTTGTCCACATGAAATGTCCGGTGAAAGACATCGTTTCTTATTCATTGTACTTGTCACTGGTTCTATTTCTTTATAAATTGTTTAATTTGAAGCTATTCTCCAAATTCCGTCTTTTTGGTATTTTGTATTTGTAACTGTTCTGATTATTCTTCGTTCTATTTCAAGTAATCATCTAGTTATTTAAAACATAGTTACGCTAGCATATGTTATTTTCTGTTGTGTGACTGTTTTGTACTTTTTCAGTTTTGTGGCTATTGAGAGGCATTGTTTGTTACATATGATATTGGTAACATGATGTGTTTTAATCTGGTTGTTTATTCTACTCTTCCATGATGGTTTCTCATACAGGTAGCGTGTTATTATTTCTCCCGAGTATTTAAACTTTCCAGAAATTTTTATCTCGTGTTCTCCGATTCCAATTTTGTTTGCCAGTGGCGTTTCCGTTAGGATTATTTCTGTTTTCAAATGATATTTTAAGGCCAACGCTCTGGACTATTTCCTGTAATGATTGTATTTGTTGTTTGGTTTCTTGAATGTTGTTGGCGACAAGAATGAGGTCATCAGCAAATCCTAAAAAGTTCAACTTTGTCATGTTCTTGTGTTCCAACCTTAATGTTCTTTGGATTGTCCTTGTACCATTCCCTCATTATGTATTCCAGGACACAATTAAAAAGAAGTGTTGACATTCCGTCTCCCTGCCTTAAACCAATTTTTACCAAGAATGATTTAGAAAGTTCCCCTCTGAACTTAATTTTCGAATTCATATTCGTTAAGGTAAGTTCTATCAGTTTAATTAATTTTGAGTGGAGTCCGAAATGTATCAAAATTTTGAATAGTGAGAGTCTACGGATAGAATCATACACTTTCTTAAAATCTATAAATGTAATTGAGGGAGCCTTTTTTCGTTTGCGGGAATAAGCCATAGTAAATTTCAGTTTAATTATTTGTCCGGCACAGATTCTCCAAGATCTGAAGCCTCCTTGGTATTCCCCTAGTTCCTTATCCAGTTGTTCTTTGATCCTATTGCGTAAAATCTTGGAAAAAACCTTGTAGGTACAGTCCAAGAGCGAGATTCCTCTATAGTTATCTGGATCTCTTTTGTCTGCTTTCTTATGAAGTAGGTTAATTATAACTGTGGTCAGTTCTTCTGGGAATTTTCCGGCTGCCCAGTTTTTTTGTAAAATAATATGTTAAGATGTCTGAGTTGTTTTACTAGCATACTTTCACATTTCTGCAAACACTCGATGTTCACCACGTGCTTTGTAGTTTCTCATTTCTTTAAGTACAAGTTCTATTTCTTGTACTGTAGATGGGTGTATATCTTTTGGATTGGTTCTTACAGAGTTGCTTGTGTCTATAGTTGAAAGCTTTTCAGATTCACCACAGTTCAAGAGCTTGTTGAATGCTTCTGCCATGATTTCTACGTTTTCTTTGTTATTGTGAGCTATTCTTCCACCTTTATTTCTCATCAATAGTGTGGGAGTGTTGTAATTACGTAATTGTTTATCAAAGGCTTTGAAATAATCTGTGGAATTGGTTTTGTAGTAGTTTCCTTCAATGGAACTCAGTAGATCCTTCTGATATTGCCGCTTTGTTTTTCTGATAATTTGAAAGAATTTTTTTTCTTATGTATCTGAGATTAACTACATTTTCTTCTGTTTTGTGAGTTTGAAATTTTATCCAAGCTTGACATCTTTCATCATGAACTTCATCGCATTCCGTAGTTGACCATGCATGTTTTTTACGTTGATTTGCTGGGGCCGATTCTTCAGCATGTTGTTTTAAAATTGATATTAGTTCCTCAAGATTATCCGTTTCTATTGTATTACACCATATTTAATGCAAAAAGAACCAACTGATTTGCTCCATTTGCCTAATCTGGAGGACCTTTGTGTAGTATTCAGACTTGGGCCCTGTACTGTAGGACAGTAACAGTAAGACGATATTTCTGATGGGTGTACAAACGGTCCCTATACCAAGGGCTATCTGAAACACTGAAGCCTACCTTTTTGTCGCCAATAGAACCCGAGTATGAGGTCCGGTGTTTTGGAAGTTATTATGTAGCAGAACAGAGACAGTGGGGAATCACGACTATACAGGTGATCATTGACACAAGGGGCTTTGGCAACAGGCGGGTTGTTATGCTCCGTCGCTTGGAAACGAGAATTTCGGAAATGTTGATGTTCAACTCGTTGTAACCTACTGTCATGAGCATCTATGGAAAGTGGTTGAAGGACGATGAAACCTCGAGAAGGCAGCAAATAGTTGGATGATCGTCCCACATCACAGAACATAAAGGTCGGAGGCTTGGCCTCTCTGTGTGCCATAAGGAGTATAGGTGGCGATCTGTGGTAGATCTGACGAAAGAGCGCAATGCTGGTGTTTGTACAACTCCTCAAAATCACAGACCAATATCCTTAACATCGGTTTGTTGCAGGTTTCTCGAACATATTCTCCGTTCGAATATAATGAATTTCCTTGAGACAGAGAAGTTGCTGTCCATGCATCAGCACGGCTTTAGAAAGCATCGCTCCTGCGAAACGCAACTCGCCCTTTTCTCACATGATATCTTGCGAACCATGGATGTAGGGTATCAGACGCATGCCATATTCTTTGACATCCGGAAAGCGTTTGACTCGCTGCCCCACTGCAGACTCCTAACTAAGGTACGAGCATATGGGATTGGTTCCTAAATATGTGAGTGGCTCGAAGACTTCTTAAGTAATAGAACCCAGTACATTGTCCTCGATGGTGAGTGTTCACAGGAGGTGAGGGTATCATCTGGAGTGCCCCAGGGAAGTGGGGTAGGTCCGCTGTTGTTTTCTACCTACATACATGATCTTTTGGATAGGGTGGATGGCAATGTGCGGCTGTTTGCTGATGATGCTGTGGTGTACGGGAAAGTGTCGTCGTTGAGTGACTGTAGGAGGATACAAGACGACTTGGACAGGATTTTTGATTGGTGTAAAGAATGGCAGCTAACTCCAAATATAGATAAATGTAAATTAATGCAGATGAATAGGAAAAAGAATCCTGTAATGTTTGAATACTCCATTAGTAGTGTAGTGCTTGACACAGTCACGTCGATTAAATATTTGGGCGTAACATTTCAGAGCGATATGAAGTGGGACAATCATATAATGGCAGTTGTGGGGAAGGCGGATAGTCGTCTTCGGTTCATTGGTAGAATTTTGAGAAGATGTGGTTCATCTGTAAAGGAGACCGCTTATAAAACACTAATATGACCTATTCTTGAGTATTGCTCGAGCGTTTGGGATCCCTATCAGGTCGGATTGAGGGAGGACATAGAAGCAATTCAGAAGCGGGCTGCTAGATTTGTTACTGGTAGGTTTGATCATCACCAGAGTGTTACGGAAATGCTTTAGGAACTCGGGTGGGAGTCTCTAGAGGAAAGGAGGCGTTCTTTTCGTGAATCGCTACTGAGGAAATTTGAGGCTGACTGCAGTACAGTTTTACTGCCGCCAACTTACATTTCATGGAAAGACCACAAAGATAAGATAAGAGAGATTAGGACTCGTACAGAGGCATATAGGCAGTCATTTTTCCCTCGTTCTGTTTGGGAGTGGAACAGGGAGAGAAGTTGCTGGTAGTGGTACGGGGTTCCCTCCGCCACGCACCGTATGGTGGATTGCGGAGTATGTATGTAGATGTAGATGTAGGTGATGAGGACAACGCAAACAACCAGTCCTCGGGCAGAGAAAATCGCCAACCCGGCCGGGAATTGAACCCGGGACCCCATGATTCAGAGGCAGCAACGCTAGCCACTAGAGCACGAGCTTGTAACGGAAATGCATATCCTCCTATTTCCATCTATTGTGCTATAATTTGTTTTCCTTATTTTTGTTACCTGAATATATGACATTTCTGTGTCTTTACATATTGTAATTGTTTTACTATTTGTATATATATATATATTTATGCATTTATGTCGATATATAATTCGTTTGTTTCGTAAATATTATTTGTATTTTTACGCTGGGTCTTGCCTAGGGAAAACTGCTATCGAACGATTACATCGATAGGTCGTGTGAAGACTCAAAGTGTGTAGGATCTTTGGTAGTGTTAACTCTGCTGCGTGGAGTGCGGGCAGAGCTGTAGGAGTCTGGCTGGAGTAGCGAGTGGAGCAGGTGTGTTGTGTGACGCTCCCGCGAGTTGCCGCGCTTTCGGGGTTTGGCAGCATGTAATTGAGCTCGACTCGCGATGATAGTTTCTGACATGGTGTCGCGGACGGGAAGCATTAGCTGGCGCACATCAAGAGCCCGTTTCGCCTGGTGACCGTGTCGAGAAGAAGGCGCGCCAACATCCAGCTTCTGCAACAGCGACGGCCGACAATGAGTGACTGTCGCCACTTCCTCGATCGACGGCTTCAAACCTTCAATCAACCAACAAGGAAGACTAAAAGCACGTAAAGTTTCAGAACTGTATGGCAGACCTCAGCTTTTCAAATTGTTCCATTTGCCTCGCAAAATTACAGCAACTTAGCATGAACCTTTGTTGCTCATTGTCCCAATTGCATTGCCAAGCAGGGTCCCTTCCTTTTCCGAAATGAACCCGAATGTCGTTGAAATTCAAACGCCAGCATAATTCCATTTCACTGCTTTAATTTCAAAGTTCAATTTAAGTATTCATAGCTGGCTACAATAGTTAGATTACACAAGCACAAATTAAGAGTGCGAGTTTTGTTACCATATTTTAGCTTACCTGTGACTGCAGCTCAGCTTGGTACGTACTAAATTTTACTATTGTTAATTGTTCAGAATCGTTTAGATTCAAGTTCAAAGTTAAATCTCTTCTTTCTAAATTGCGTAGATTCAAGTAGCTTTAGAAATGATTGTTGAGGTAGTCCAAGACTAACTGTATTTCGATGTGCTTCAGAAAGAAAGCTCACTATTAACTTCAGTCACTAAATTAACTTTCGATTTTCCGGTTTCATTAATTCTTTTGCTAAATTAAGTGTAGCGAAATTTATTACTTCCGACAAACTTTCAGTTTTCACACTACACGTGTCAACCTTCAGTTGCCACGCTTCTAGTGCTAATTATATGTGTAATAACCTTTCCGTTTCAGTTATTATAGTAATTGTCCATAGGACTGGCGACCGTAATTTCCCCCAAATCTCAAATATCTAATTACCGCTAGTTGATTGTTAACGTAACGGCCGCACATTTACTTTCTTTATTAACTTTATCCCTATTTCAAAATTAATTTCCACCAGTTTCACTTGCATTTTTCCTTTCATTGAGATGTAACCCTTTCCTCCCTCTTTACCGACAGGTTAACTTCGGTGACGATTGCTTTTCCAAAATTCCCATTAGGTAGACGCGGTTTCATTTTTCACTGTCATTAAGGTCGATAAGTGAGGGGGAGGTTACACGTGGCGACCTGGTGACAGGACAATCTTCAAATTTGAGGTTGTTCTGGACACGAATTTTGCATTGTACAAATCTCGTAACAAAGTACTGGTTACGAAATGGTCGATACGTCAGCGAGAATATTAGTGTGAGGAATCCTAATTAGATTTGAGATTTGGCATTTATATTGAAAATTATTAAAATGAGTGAAGGCAACAATTACCAAAATTTGGTAGGCTTGGATAAGGAACAATCGGCCGAACAGTGGGGAACGCGCACCGCGGTACCCATTGTTCAGGGACAGGCGGCTAGCATGAAAGATGCGACCGCCGAAACGCAACAAAGAGCAGAAATGGAATTCCACACTTTAGAAAATGTTTCGGAGTCGGAAGTGAAAATCAAATGCGAATCCCTTAATGACGAATACGGGGGGACAATTAAAGAGGAAGCCGCTACTGAAGTAAAACCGGTAGTTTCCGGGAATTTAACTGATTTATTGAATGTTTTGATTAACGAAATCAAGAGTCAATCGGCCAAGCAAGAAGCTCAGTCTGAAAAAATTGAACGAAAGCTAGACAGTCACAACAAAGCTATTAATGTTGTTAACAACAATGTTGGAGTTGTTAACACAAAAGTTGATAAAATCAAAGAAGATATTGTTGTGATTAATAGCGAAATCGGTAATCTTAAACAGGAAATGATAGGCGTTCAGGAGGAAATTGCGAGCATAAATACTCGCTTTTATTCCGAAATTAGCAGAATCGAGAAAAGTGTAGGAGAATCAGTTGCTCCGATCATCGAGAATAAGGTGACGGAACAAATTCAATTAGTGGAAAAAGAGGATCAAAAGAAGGTGGAAACTTTAAAGGCTTTAGTATCCGAAGTAGATACCAAAGTGACGAAGCAGGCTAATACCTGCGAAGAGAAAAAAAGGGAAGTAGAAACCCTTGCGACAACCACTTGCCAAGTAATTACGAGAGTGTCGGAATTAGAAAAGAAACTTGACGAAAAACAGAGCTATGTGCCAATCTATGCACATAGTTCGGAATTGTTGACGAAAGAGGAGCGGTTCGACCCCTTGAAAAAAGGCGGTATACACGCGACGGATTTCATTAAGAACTGTGAAAGAGTTTTACCCAGATCATGGACTAATGAGAGAAAAATTAATGCGATTATTGATGTGTTGGCTGGTGATGCCAAGCGTTGGGACTTAAACCTCAACATTACGGACCTGACTTTTGACGAATTTAAAAATTTGTTTCTGGCTGAATACTGGTCAGAGCAAAAACAGCAAAGTGTCTGGCGCGAATTTGCCGTATCGAGGCCTTTCGATGCGAATTCGCGCGGTTCGATGAAGGAGTTTTGTGAGGGCTGGATCCGCAAGTTGGAATACTTGCGTGATCGCCGCACGGAATCCGAAATAGTCTGGGAACTCTACATGAAGCTTCCAGATGATACAAAACGCTACGTAGGAAGCAATTACAGGACAATCAATGATTTCCTGGAAAGAGTTGAGGACGAGGACAATTGGCGCAATAATCGCGATACTGGTAGAGGCCGTGGTAACAACAACGGGTACTACAGCAACCACAACAATGATAACTATGGGAATAATGCATACCGCAATCTTGGCAGCAATAACAATAATGGTTCGGGCCGTAATGACAATCGGTACAATGCGAATAATAACAGGAATGACGGAAACCAGTATCACACTAGCATGATACGGGCTTCGCAGAATAGTAATAACGCCAGAGGGTCTGATCAGCCGCCTCAGCAGCATCCGGGGAGCGTATCTGCTGGGACGAGACAGGGAAACCATTAGCCGCGCCGGTGAGGGGCCGACCGGGCGTGGAGAAATTTTGGCGGCCCAATAACAGTAGAAAACCGAGGTGTCGTCGTTATGAAAATTCCGTATGGAATAATCAACGGCGGTAGAGTGTGCCAGTATTAGGAGAAAGGAGTGCGCCCACAAGTAGTAGATCAGCTGTAGACA
Source organism: Schistocerca serialis cubense (assembly GCF_023864345.2). Lineage (NCBI taxonomy): Eukaryota > Metazoa > Arthropoda > Insecta > Orthoptera > Acrididae > Schistocerca > Schistocerca serialis. The sequence continues at coordinate 984,406,469 of NC_064640.1, read as the reverse complement.
CGGCAGTAGAAAAGACATTCACTGTCAGTGAGAACAATTTAAGTAGTGTTCCGGAAATCGATTATAAAATGGCAGCTGTAACACCCACAGCAGAACTGGAGATTGAGTTTAAGAATGAGTCGCAACTGTTGAGAGAATCTCAGATGTCGGATAACACGTCCGTCATCGAGCGAGGGGATGCAGAGAGGGATGAAGTCTGGTTAAGGCAGTTCGGTCGCTTATACGACGAACTAAGAGATTATAGGGGCCTGTACGGGAGAAGTGTTTGTGGGGAGCGCGGGCAGGATTTGCCGCGTCTCGTCCCGCAGGAAGATAGTGATTGTGAAGTGATAGAAAGTTCTGGCCCTAACCGGCAGACTTTACTAGAAATAGTTGATGTTAAGGGGGAGCACGAGCAAGATGCGTCGTGTTTCGTCCCGCAGGAGTTGAATGTTGAAGTAGTAACGGAAAGTTCTGGCCCTAACCGGCAGACTTTACCGAAAGTTGTAGTGGTAGAAGTAGCCGACCCATCCGACGCGAACATCCAGTTTAAACATTGCGAGAGTATTAAGGAGAAAGATTACGAAAATTTTAGTGATAGCCGGACACGATTGGTAGAAAAGCATGTGGATTACAGCGTGTATGAGGTTAGAGCTGACATTATATGGTCAGACGATAGCAGTGTGGGTTGCGCAGATCTAGCGGAAGTAATTGCAAAGACTACTGGGCACATTCCTCCAGGTAGATTGGCAGATGAGATCAATCTGGCCAAAGAGGAATCAACGAAGGTGACAATTAGTGAAGTGATAGCAAAGCAACACTCACTAGTTGACGAGTTACAGGAAAAGGTTTCGGTATTGGAGGCGAAGCTACAGACTAAGCCTCAGGACAAACGTGTTGAAATTAAAACTGTATGTGAACAGAGGCTGAAAAAGCCGCCAGATAAGCCGAATTTAGGATGAAAGCCGGATGGTTTTTCTGGAATGACCTGGATATAGACGAAGATTTACTGTGGGAAAATAATGAAACAGTCGAGGACAAGTTTAGACAGATAGTAGTGTCTGTTAATATGCACGACCTACAACTAAACGTGTTGATTGACACCGGTGCAGAATTGAGTGCTGTATCTGGGAAAATATTTGAGTTACTGAAAGACAGACCCGGCATCGTAGTTATGCCAGTAACAGGAGTGAAAATTATCGGTGCTACTGGGAAGGCCAGTAAACCGGTCACAAAACAGATTTTTGTCAACTTCGAGATATGTGGGGCACGATTTGAGCAAGAGTTTGTCGTCGTGCCAGACTTAACTACGGAAGTAATTATCGGGTTAGATTGGCTATTAAAGTACCGTGCAGCGATTAATTGCGAAAGCAAAACTTTGACATGTACGTCACTAGATAAAACAATAGTAGTTAGTTTTGACGAGGCAGGAGACGGTGTGCATAGGCAATACCGGCCTATACACATTGTTAACTGGCCGGATGACATTGACGTAGGAATGAGTTTGAACTACTGTAATGTGAGGAATCTCGGCATTGACAATAGTGTAGAAAGTGAATCGGAAAGTATTGTAGACGGTGTGTCAAACGTAACACACGAACAAAGACGAGGCCTGTATGAAGTAATAATGAAGAATAAGAGTGTGTTTTCAGACAAACCGGGACTTGTGGAAGGATATAAATGCACATTGCATGTGATTCCGCACGAACCATTCTTCGTGAGACCGTATGCTATACCGCTGTCCAAAAAGGAAGCAGTGCAACGGGAGATAGATAAGATGATCGAATGGGGAGTGATTGAAAGAAGTACGAGTCCATATAATAACGGTTTGGTCATTGTAGCAAAACGGGATGGTAGTGTGCGTATTGTGATTGACGCACGCACGTTGAATAGGGTCGTTCAACGTGAAACAGACAGACCAGAGAGTATGGAGGACATTTTGCAACGTTTTCATGACGTCAAATTCATGACTAGCCTCGATCTGACGGCTAGTTACTGGCAAATAGAACTCGAAGAAGAATCTAGGCCATACACCGCCTTCTTGTTTGCGGGCAGGTGTTATTAGTATAGAGACCTGCCGTTTGGACTTAATACACTCCTGGAAATTGAAATAAGAACACCGTGAATTCATTGTCCCAGGAAGGGGAAACTTTATTGACACATTCCTGGGGTCAGATACATCACATGATCACACTGACAGAACCACAGGCACATAGACACAGGCAACAGAGCATGCACAATGTCGGCACTAGTACAGTGTATATCCACCTTTCGCAGCAATGCAGGCTGCTATTCGCCCATGGAGACGATCGTAGAGATGCTGGATGTAGTCCTGTGGAACGGCTTGCCATGCCATTTCCACCTGGCGCCTCAGTTGGACCAGCGTTCGTGCTGGACGTGCAGACCGCGTGAGACGACGCTTCATCCAGTCCCAAACATGCTCAATGGGGGACAGATCCGGAGATCATGCTGGCCAGGGTAGTTGACTTACACCTTCTAGAGCACGTTGGGTGGCACGGGATACATGCGGACGTGCATTGTCCTGTTGGAACAGCAAGTTCCCTTGCCGGTCTAGGAATGGTAGAACGATGGGTTCGATGACGGTTTGGATGTACCGTGCACTATTCAGTGTCCCCTCGACGATCACCAGTGGTATACGGCCAGTGTAGGAGATCGCTCCCCACACCATGATGCCGGGTGTTGGCCCTGTGTGCCTCGGTCGTATGCAGTCCTGATTGTGGCGCTCACCTGCACGGCGCCAAACACGCAGACGACCATCATTGGCACCAAGGCAGAAGCGACTCTCATCGCTGAAGACGACACGTCTCCATTCGTCCCTCCATTCACGCCTGTCGCGACACCACTGGAGGCGGGCTGCACGATGTTGGGGCGTGAGCAGAAGACGGCCTAACGGTGTGCGGGACCGTATCCCAGCTTCATGGAGACGGTTGCGAATGGTCCTCGCCGATACCCCAGGAGCAACAGTGTCCCTAATTTGCTGGGAAGTGGCGGTGCGGTCCCCTACGGCACTGCGTAGGATCCTACGGTCTTGGCGTGCATCCGTGCGTCGCTGCGTTCCGGTCCCAGGTCGACGGGCACGTGCACCTTCCGCCGACCACTGGCGACAACATCGATGTACTGTGGAGACCTCACGCCCCATGTGTTGAGCAATTCGGCGGTACGTACACCCGGCCTCCCGCATGCCCACTATACGCCCTCGCTCAAAGTCCGTCAACTGCACATACGGTTCACGTCCACGCTGTCGCGGCATGCTACCAGTGTTAAAGACTGCGATGGAGCTCCGTATGCCACGGCAAACTGGCTGACACTGACGGCGGCGGTGCACAAATGCTGCGCAGCTAGCGCCATTCGACGGCCAACACCGCGGTTCCTGGTGTGTCCGCTGTGCCGTGCGTGTGATCATTGCTTGTACAGCCCTCTCGCAGTGTCCGGAGCAAGTATGGTGGGTCTGACACACCGGTGTCAATGTGTTCTTTTTTCCATTTCCAGGAGTGTATATCTGTGTCCGTATTCATCAGGGCCCTAGATAAAGTGCAAGGACCGGCTTTGAGTTCAAGATTAACTGTATATGTTGACGACCTATTGTTGGCCAATGCGACTTGGCATGACCATTGTGACCTGTTAGATGAAGTTTTTAGAGCATTGCGCCGTGGCGGAATGACTCTAAAGCTAAAGAAATGCGAATTTGTGAAGCAGGAACTGAAATTTTTAGGGCATGTAATTATCACTGCTGGTATTACAAAGGACCCAGAGAAACTAGAGGCAATAAGGAATTGTCCTCCACCCAAGTCTAGGAAACAGTTAAAAAGTTTTCTAGGGCTAACAGGATTTTACCGTAAATTTGTAAAAGGACAAGTGTTTAATGATGAAAATTTGAATAACCTCATACGCAAAAACGTTCCGTTTGTGTGGACTGACGGGTGTCAGGCCGCTTTCGAGAGATTAAAAGACGAGTTTTAAGATCTAACATACTATTTCATCATGATTTATCGCTACCCTTCCATCTGGGAACGGATTCGTCGAATTATTGGGTGGGGGTAGAACTGTTTCAAGAAGTTGGTAAAGGAGAGGATAAGGAACACCGGACGATAGCGTTCGCGAGTCGAACTTTATCAAAAAGTGAGCGAAACTACACGATTTCTGAGAAAGAGTGTCTCGCTATCGTGTGGGGATTCAAAAAGTTCAAGGGTTACCTATGGGACCGTAAGGTGATTATTCATACGGACCATAAGGCGCTCACTTATCTGAAGGATTGTAAACTACTTCACGAAAGACTGACCAGGTGGTCGCTGTATTTACAGCAATTTAACTATGACATCTGTTACGTAAAAGGGACCGACAATTGCGTAGCGGATGCGCTGTCGCGTTTGCCCGGTCTAATCAAGAGATATTGAAAGATGAGTCAGATGGAGTGGTCAAATTATACTATTTTAAAGAAGTTGAGGGACGTAAATTAATAATGAACATCTGTAAGAATCTACGTCGTCATCAGAACGAGGACGGTTGTTTAAATATGGTGAAAACCCGATATGACGAAAGGAGTCCAGAAGGAGAAAAATTAAGGAAGTATTACAAGATATACGATCATATCTTGTACAAATGTAAGAGTGAAGATAGTAATATTTGGCGGGTATGCTGGCCCACCAAATACGTCACGGAAATAATTGACTACTACCATTTGGCGTATGGTCACTGTGGACCAAAGAAATGTACGGAAAAGCTGAGTGAAGTAGCGCATTTTAACAACATGTTAAAACGCGTTACTGACAGAGTGAAAACTTGCGATTTATGTCAGAAGGTGAAGGTTACCAACTGTACGAGTCGTGGTCCTATGCAAAGTATAAGGCCTAACGACACCTTTGAATTACTGTGTGTGGACTTGTACGGACCTTTGCCCAAGTCATCAGGAAACTTCGCCTACATTTTAATAGTGCTAGAAGCTTTTTCCAAGTTCATCAAACTATACCCGATTAGGAAAGCTACAGCCAAAGCGGTCTATAGCAAGCTTGTGAACGATTATTTTGTTCATATTGGTAAGCCCAAGGCGATTCTATCAGACAATGGGGCACAATTTACTTATAAGTTGTGGAATGAAGGCATGGAAAGTAATGGGGTCGAGGTGATCCATATTTCAGCTTATTGTCCGGCTGGGAATCCCGCTGAGAGGTATATGCGCGAGCTAGGCCGACTTTGCCGTACCTATTGCCATCACAACCATAGGGCATGGGGCAAATATGTAGCAGTATTTGAGAGGATTATGAACACCTTGAGACATGTATTTACGGGATTTTCTCCAGAGGAAATCCTGTTGGGTGACAGAAGTAAAAGTTTAGTGGAAGAGATAATCAAATTCCCTCCACGGATTGACATTAGTATTTGTGTGAAAAAAGATCGTTTACGAGAAGTAATGAAGCTAAAAGCCGATGCTCGCATACGTCGTCATGACGCTAAAGTGCGTTTTGCTAAGTTTGCAATCGGAGACTTAGTACTTGTAAAAGCTCATGAGAAATCGAGCGAGATAGACAATGAAATCTCTAAATTTAAGTTTGTTTATAATGGACCATATAAAGTCATTGGTATACCTCACACAAATGCTTATTGCTTAGAGTATCCAAGCTCTGGAAAACTATTAGGTATACGGAACATTGTAGACCTGAAATTGTACCAACCTAGGATTGATTAATACCACAGAATGGGTAATTTGTACAGTATGTAAAATAGAGTGTAAGATTTAACGATTTGCTAGATTGCCATGCTTTTGACTGACCAAGGTCATTAAAGAAGTTGTAATTAATAAGTAATTAATTTTGATTAATCAATTTAATTTTAATCAATTTAATCATGATCTAATCAACTGAAAAATCCAAGCTGCTAGTTTAGGTTTCCAGCTGAGTCACAGTAGATTAAGGAATGTAAATATGATTTTGTAAATAGCTGTAAGATTCCATAAATATGTGATTTACTAGTCATTGCCGATGTACTTAGACGCTGTTTTAAGTTTCAGGCTAGTACATGCGTGTGATGATGGACAGTGTTGAGTTATCCACTGTGATAGTGTTTATGGACTCCTTGAGATTACTCGGGAGTGAGTTTTACCGAAAGAATTCAGTGAAACGGACGTTCTGGAAATGCCGTTACAAGGGCGAGAGAGATCAAGCGTGCCGCACAGGCGGGCGCAACAATACTCGCGGGGCGGAACCGCTGTCGGCTCTTGTGCCGCTGTCGGCTCTTGTGCCGCTGTCGGCATTCTTTGTACTTGCGAGTACGGAAGGCGGAGTTGTTTTTCTTCCCGGACAGCTGATATGAAAGAATTCTGTTGTCAATATTTATGTTTTTGTCGACCTGCTGTATATTATTTTCTTGTTTAGCGTTAAGTGCACACTCATGACGAGAATATTAATTGTGAAAAGTTTATATAAAATACGTATTCTATGTAATTAATTATAAATTTGCGTATTTTGATATACCTGTTTTCTATGACCATGTAATCTGATTAATTTTGTAAATAGTATTCCATTTCTTGATACTGCTAGGAATTTAGATTTTTAGAATAGCTAAACCATTTTCTATGTTTTCTATGAATTTTAATATGTTGTCAACCTGTTTTATTTTGATCAAGATGACAGAGTGGAATAAGATTAGGAGTGTCTCCACTCAATTATTATCGTCTAAAAATTGGTTTATGGTTAATTAGGCGAATGCTAAATTTTGTTGATGTTTTGAGCATATGCATTTCCGCTGTTTCTTTTTTTTTTTGGACATTTTCTGAGTCTGTTTGCGTTACACGAACATCCTCAGACAATGTGGGGCACGTGTAACGCCGGAAATGCATATCCTCCTATTTCCATCTATTGTGCTATAATTTGTTTTCCTTATTTTTGTTACCTGAATATATGACATTTCTGTGTCTTTACATATTGTAATTGTTTTACTATTTGTATATATATATTTATGCATTTATGTCGATATATAATTCGTTTGTTTCGTAAATATTATTTGTATTTTTACGCTGGGTCTTGCCTAGGGAAAACTGCTATCGAACGATTACATCGATAGGTCGTGTGAAGACTCAAAGTGTGTAGGATCTTTGGTAGTGTTAACTCTGCCGCGTGGAGCGCAGGCAGAGCTGTAGGAGTCTGGCTGGAGTAGCGAGTGGAGCAGGTGTGTTGTGTGACGCTCCCGCGAGTTGCCGCGCTTTCGGGGTTTGGCAGCATGTAATTGCGCTCGACTCGCGATGATAGTTTCTGACATGGTGTCGCGGACGGGAAGCATTAGCTGGCGCACATCAAGAGCCCGTTTCGCCTGGTGACCGTGTCGAGAAGAAGGCGCGCCAACATCCAGCTTCTGCAACAGCGACGGCCGACAATGAGTGACTGTCGCCACCTCCTCGATCGACGGCTTCAAACCTTCAATCAACCAACAAGGAAGACTAAAAGCACGTAAAGTTTCAGAACTGTATGGCAGACCTCAGCTTTTCAAATTGTTCCATTTGCCTCGCAAAATTACAGCAACTTAGCATGAACCTTTGTTGCTCATTGTCCCAATTGCATTGCCAAGCAGGGTCCCTTCCTTTTCCGAAATGAACCCGAGTGTCGTTGAAATTCAAACGCCAGCATAATTCCATTTCACTGCTTTAATTTCAAAGTTCAATTTAAGTATTCATAGCTGGCTACAATAGTTAGATTACACAAGCACAAATTAAGAGTGCGAGTTTTGTTACCGTATTTTAGCTTACCTGTGACTGCAGCTCAGCTTGGTACGTACTAAATTTTACTATTGTTAATTGTTCAGAATCGTTTAAATTCAAGTTCAAAGTTAAATCTCTTCTTTCTAAATTGCGTAGATTCAAGTAGCTTTAGAAATGATTGTTGAGGTAGTCCAAGACTAACTGTATTTCGATGTGCTTCAGAAAGAAAGCTCACTATTAACTTCAGTCACTAAATTAACTTTCGATTTTCCGGTTTCATTAATTCTTTTGCTAAATTAAGTGTAGCGAAATTTATTACTTCTGACAAACTTTCAGTTTTCACACTACACGTGTCAACCTTCAGGTGCCACGCTTCTAGTGCTAATTATATGTGTAATAACCTTTCCTTTTCAGTTATTATAGTAATTGTCCATAGGACTGGCGACCGTAATTTCCCCCAAATCTCAAATATCTAATTACCGCTAGTTGATTGTTAACGTAACGGCCGCACATTTACTTTCTTTATTAACTTTATCCCTATTTCAAAATTAATTTCCACCAGTTTCACTTGCATTTTTCCTTTCATTGAGATGTAACCCTTTCCTCCCTCTTTACCGACAGGTTAACTTCGGTGACGATTGCTTTTCCAAAATTCCCATTAGGTACACGCGGTTTCATTTTTCACTGTCATTAAGGTCGATAAGTGAGGGGGAGGTTACAAGCTACGGACACAAAGGCGGCTGGGGGCAGTATTATGATATGGGATGAATTCACCTGGGCCTCCATGGGACCTGTGGTAGCAAACAAAGGTGTCATAACAGCAGTGGACTACGTGAACATTATTACGGACCATATGCATCCCTTCATGGTCGATATCTTTTCTGATGGCACTGACATCTTCCAGCGGGCTAAACGTCCATATTATAAGGCCAAAGTCGTACTACAGTGGTTTGACGAGCATGCCGATGAACTCATGTTGCTCTCTTAACCGCCAAAATTCGCACGGTCTGAATCCGACGGGTGACATCTGTGACGCTATCGGGAACTAACTATGTGTACACAGACCACCGGCCCGTGATTTACTGGAATTGCGTCACCTGTGCGTAGACATCTGGTGTCACATACCTCTGGAAATCTGCCTAGGATTTGTCGAATACATACCACGCAGAATCGCTGCTGCGTTGTGTTCCGAAGGTAGGCGAGCACTTAGTTAACCAGGTGTGATCATGTTTTCGCTCATCTGCGTGTTTCAAGCAGAAATGCTTGTTAACTCTAAGGAAATAATCAATGTATATTTAACTTTTGTTTTAGTTAGGAGGTTCACGTACTGTATAAGTGAGACTGCTGTGATTAATACAATGTTATTATATATGGTTGATATGATTTCACATATTTGTTATTATTCACGCATGGACCAATAGGACCACGAGAGGTACAATCAATCAACGTCGCTTTTGGTGGTTGGCCTTCCTTTGTATCCAAATTTGTTGCACCCTTTCGGAATGAAGCCTCTTTCTTTCATCAGAACACGGTGTTCCAGTCCGTTTTCTAATTTGCCTCTGACCAACTTTCCAATCAAATATCTTTTTATTGTAACGCCTGCCTGAGTTATACCGGGTACTTTAAGATCCTCCTTAATCGCAGCGATCCATTTAATTGGCTCAGTTTTGGCCTTACGTCTGTTTTCGTAAAATTCTACTATATGTTTTGGCAACCTAGTGGGTGCCATTCATTTTAATGTACTCATAAAATTTAAGTCTTCGTTTTCTCATGTCACCATGTATGCCTGTGTGTTCTTCTATTTCCTTATTACTTCTCAGCCTACAAGTTTCTCCATCAGTAATTTTGGGCCCTAACATTTTCCTAGTAATCTTTCTTTCATTCTTTTGAATTTCTTCAATATCCCTCTTTCTATTTAAAATTAAAGTTTCTGTTCCATAAAGACATTCAGGTTTGATTACAGTACTGTAATGCCTAAGCTACTGAATGTAGAAAGTGATTTTTATTAAAGTATTTTATGTGAATCTGAATGCAGCTGCTATTTTTTGCTATTTTAGCGGTCGCGCGGTTCCAGACTATAGCGCCTACAGCCGCTCGGCCACTCCGTTGAAAAACTTTGGTACTTGTTTGTTGCATGTTATATATTCCGTTTCTTCGAATGATATTTTTTGTCCAACTTTTTTAAGAATTTAATTTTTTTTAAGCTGTAGTAATAGCTCTAGTTAAAACTGCCAGTTCGTCTCCAAAGGCGAGACAATCGACTCTACTATTACTTCTATCTAACTTGACTGATTGATCTATAGTTGACTCGAATTTTGTTCTCGCCCTTCCGTAATCACATTTTCCAAACCACACTTCCACACTTATGGGGAGAGTCCATCTCCATGTAGGACTCCAGCCTATATACCTAATGGTTCAGAAATTTCTCCCATGAGTTTAACTTTAGAGCTAGAGTCAGTTAACGTTTCCTTCATCAGTGTTAGAGTTTTATTTGCTGTAGCTATATTATTTGACATAGTGTCACAGTGCTTTGTACCCACATAGAAAAACTGAAAAAGCGTTGTTTTAGCACACTACAAGTCTTTCATATGTGCCCCAACAAATTCTGCAGATATCAAGGCGATAATCAAGTTCTTCCCACTTTCGGCGCAGCATCTCTGTCAATGAGTTCAAAACGCTGTTGATGTGAGCTCGCAGTTCCAATAGATCTGTTGGTAGAGCAGGCGTAAACACTGATCTTATACATAAATCCACACAAAAATATGGTATGAGTTGAGGTCTGGAGAGCATGACATGAATTGCTGATCAACCCCACCTCTACCGATACATTGGTTTCTCAATTTCCTGTTTAAGAATTCACGAACATCATATTGGAATTGTGGTGGAGCGCCATCCTGTCCGTAGATGAAGTCCACGCTGTCGGTCTCCGCTTGATGCATGAACCAGATTTGAAGCATGTCCGGATACACGTGTCCTGTAACGGTCTTTTTGGAGAAGAAAAAGGAGTCGTAGACTTTAGGCCGCGAGACTGCACAGAACAATCGCACATTCTGCCTGTTCACTGTGCTATTCACAAAGAACGTTGCTTCATCACTGAAGATGAGTATCTCACAAAACCCACCCTCTTCCATAAGCTATTGCAACTGTGCCGGAAATTTAAAGCATCTGATTTTGTCATCGCGAGTCCGGGCTTGAAGCAATTGCGAGCGATCAGGCTTCAGCTCTACTTCCTTTGTTCGTCGACTTCTGTGGGCTACGTACGAAATTATAAAGTGTCGTTTCACTGTTACGGCAGACTGCTTACTGTTGCACTCTCGTGAAGGAAATCTGAAGTGCGGCTGCAACAATAAAAAACTTTATCAGTTTTTCTACGCAAGTCTTGATTTTCGTGATAATATGTCAATTAATGTAGCTACCTACAGTGAATTTATGAAATCGCGTCAATCTTTTATAATAACCTTGTATAAACCATTATCAAATAAACAGAGAACACCTAAAGAACGTATTTCTAAACAACAGCTGTACTAAGAGACCTTTATTCTCTACCGGTCTCGGTCTCTTAAACCATCGTCACAGAAAGAAAAGGCAAAAAACATCAGGTGAAAAAGCAGTTCATCCTTCTCTTAGATGTTTCGAAAGTCCTTAACATTGCAATGAATATACATGACAATCTATCGCGTATTATGAGCTTAAATAGCGTCAGTGGGATAATTCTTTATGATAGTTCCCTTATATATGGTCGTGTATTATTGTAAAACCATTCTGATGCTGGTTAAGACCATGACATGTGACAGATTGTCATGTGTACTTATTGTAACTCTGAGGACTTGCGAAACATGTAAGAGAAAGATAAACTGCTTTTTCATTTGATGTTTTTGCTATTTATTCCTGTGATGTTGGCCTGAGAGACCGAAACTGGTAAATAATAAATGTCTATTTGTTCAGCTGATGGTTAAAAATGCAGTTCCTTAACTATCTGATGGCTGTAGAAAGTCATCTCGCTAAAATATTAGGCAAAGAATAATTCTGAAAGAAGCCACCGCTCGCAATTTGTTCATCGAAATGATTTCAAATTAATTCAGCGTCTGTTAGCAAGGTCAATGTATCGCCTCTTTACGTAACAACTGAAACGCAGTGTCATGATTATCTTGGTCAACCGTTGCGTTGCAGCTATCAAATAGCGTAGCAATTACTAGTCTGTCTGAGACACGATGTATACACATTAGGTTAATGTGTCTCACATTACAGAGCCATCTGCCAACAAAAGGTTGGCCTCAGATTTATAAATCCTCCGTTCTCATCCTGGAGGATGTCGGAAATCACAGAAATAAAAAATAAAAATCCACAATACTATATTTTCCCATGCGAAATTTTGCTCATGGTAGAAGATGTACACAAGTATTATGTGTTTGGATATGGAACTGAGGTGTAATTCCACCAGTTTCCCTAAAATTCTATTCGCAACTTATTTTTGACAGTTTATGTCGCTGCTGTTTGAAGATAATAGAGACAAGGGATACAAAGTAAAATTAGGTTTTAATCATCCTACTCAGGACAGCGTATTTGCCAGCTTGATAGCTGACCCTTCGAGACGGCGTAAATGAAATTTAGGGAGAGGGTTTTCCTGCGCTTACTTCAACCACTAAAACGTAGATCACCACTAAAATATATCTCCGTTTCTCTTGCGCTGTCTTCTTCGATGCCACTGAGGCAATGGCTGGTGGTGTACGTACCCGTACCAACATCTACAGCATACTCCAAAAGCCACCTAATGCTATGTAGCAGAGGGTACTACCTGATCCCTCCAACCCTCTCCCACTCTCTAATAGTGCACGGGATGTAACCGCGACCGAACCGTTCGCGGGGTTGCCGAGAACGAAAGCGCGGCGGGACCAAACAGGAGCGGCCCGCGAACAAACAAAACGAACGGGAAAGGACGGGCAAGAACAACGACGGACGACCGAGCAAAACCTTACGAACATCAACACGCAAGAAGCAACGGGGTCACAAGCGAAAACCTCACGAATCGACAACGTCCACGTAAATGAAGTAGAGTCAACAAGCTGTCTGTAGGCGAGATGTCGATAGACTCACGAGAATATCAGACTGCCTCGCTCAGTTTTTTTTTTTTTCCTTTATTGAATTTCGATTCCCCCCGAATGGGGGCATACTGGCACCAGCTTAGTACGCTGGACTTCAGAAGACAAGAAACAATAAAAACAGGCGATAAAACGGGATTTAAATTGTAAAACGGCGGAAAATTGTGGAAAGTTAAAACATAAAACAAAGGATGGGCGATGCTAATTAAAGACACAGGAAGCAGTAGGCATCCCAGTTGGCATGGGAGTAATTATGGACAAGTTTAGGAGGGATGAGGGCGAGGAATGGGCTGGGGATGGCGACCATTAGAGATAGTGAGGAGAATGGGAGCATGGTCACTGCAAATGAGGTCAAAGACATCTGTGCTGATACGCCCAAGGAGGTTGGGAGAGGCAACGATCACATCAGAAGTGGTGTTGGATTCGGGTCTCCCTGGAGGGTGGTGATAAACCAATGCTACTGCTAGAGGTCGGCAGGAGCACGGCTGTGGATTGTGGTAGGCGGAAACCACATAGGTGAAGAAGGTGCGGTCAATGTGGGCCAAGAAAACGTACGGGATGGGGGTTCGAGGGCAGACATAAATGGTGGCACAGGTGACAGTAAGGGTGAGGAAGAAGAGGCTGAGGGTGAGATGCTCAGCAGGATTGTTGAGGAGAGGTTGGGGCCGAACAGGGAGGTGCTTGAGGTGGCCAATGGCAACCCTGCCACGCACCAGAGGGTACGGGTTATCGGTGCAGTGAAGGGTGTAAGGAGCTGTGGAGATTGAGATACAGGGTTGAAGGAAGGTTTCATTTAGCACGAAGGCATCCATGCGATGCTGATGGAGGGTGTGGAGGAAGAGGAGTTTGTGGGTGGACAGAGAGTGGATATTATGGTACAGGATAAAGTAGTGTTGTCGTGACATGGAAGGGGAGAGTTATACAAGGGTGGTGAGGGGGATGAAGGTAAAGTAGGCCTGGTTGTGGGAGTAGGTGGCATAGGTGGTAAGATGGAAGATGGAACGGGCAGCGAGGGCGATTTGGGAAAGGGTGTGGGAGCGTCGGAAGGGGTGGATGTTTTGGAGCACAATGGTGATGAAACGGATGATGTCCTCTGCAGTAGGGGGAGGGCGGAGCGAGTTGTTGCAGTGGACGGGGTCACTAATGGGACAGTAAGGGACGGTGAGCTCGTGGGTGGCTGGAGGAGGCTTCGCTTTACACTTCCTGGAGTAGGTAGGATGGGATTCGTTACAGGTGTTGCAGGAGGGGGAAGAGGTGAGGTTGGGGCAGTTTTTTAAGAAGCTTTAAGCTTTGCAGTGGGGACAGGTAGGGTAGTTCTTGTGGGCGAAGCTAATGTGGTCGTTGTACTTGAGGCAGTGTTGGCAGAGGTAGGATTGGACTGGGGAACTGGGGGGTCCACTTTGTGATGGCAATTGTATATGAAGGCTCCCTCTGTTAGGAAGCGGTCAATAGAGGAAGAGGATTCGGTGAATATCCACATTAGATAAGTCGGCCCGGCATCATTAATGATGCGATGGGCCTAGCAGATTTCGATGTTGGGCCGGGAATCGAGTTCCGCCGACGCCTCAGCCTCCGTGACCACAGGGCCGAGCCCCGTGATCGTGGCGGTGGAGGCCGGCGGATGTCGAGTGGGTAGAGGCCGACTGGGAGAGGACAGGGTGTGGTAGGAGGTCAGAGTGGCTTGTCAGCCAAATCGGACGTGTGGGATTCGGGAGAGGAGATCGGTGCAGAAAGAAGTATCGGGGGATTTAAGGAGGACCGAGTCCTCGCGAGGAATAAGAGGGGAGACGGGGGCACTGGGGAAGTATTTACAGACGGCTGGGGTGAGGTTGCGGGCATCGAGGGTCGGGATCGGAGAGGACAGAGTCACGGGTGGCAGGTGTGGTAGGGGTTGAGGTCGGGGTCGCATCCACGGGGGTGAGTGGGTCACGGGGATCGGGGGTTTTCTCTGTGGAGATTGCGGGGGAAGGGTCGTCGTTAGGGCATTTGGAAGGTTTCGTGGGCAGGACAGGTTGAAGAAGGGCTGGGGGATGGGTTGCAGGGGGAGATGGCGGGGGGAGTTTCCCCCCGAGGGGCAGATGACGCAGAGGGAGGGTGCGCGGGTGGCACAGAGACCGTGGAGCGTCGAGCCGAAATCCGTACCGGAGCCTGTCGGACGTGGTGCAGGGACTGGTGGGCAGTCTGCAGGTGGCGAAGGGGCGACAGCGACAAGGGAGGGAGAGTTGGGGGTAGCTACAGCCGAAAACGGCGCAGGAGCGGTGTGGAAAGGGAGGGAAGCAAGGACAGGAATGGGGGTGGCGAATGAGCTCCGTGTGACGGTGGTCGGAGCAGCTGAGGGGGAGGTGAAAATGATAGAGATGGTGGGGTGGGACACGGTGGTGGAGTGCGAGAGGGGGGCGAAAACCGCGACGGAGGTGACGGCGGCAGTGACAGTGACGGCGGCGGCGGCGGCGGCGGCAGGAAATGAGAAACGACGTCAGCGGTGAAGGGCGGCGGCGGCGGTGAACGAGCTGGCAGCCCCTCCGGCAGACGATGAAAGCGGTCCGGTAAATCCCTCCGGGCAGCAGCTGGACGACGTCGGCAAGAAGGTGACGGCCGACAATCCTCAGGCGGCGGCGGTGGCGGTGGGGGTGGTCAGGCAGGCGGCAGCAGCAGCAGCGAGCACTGGGCGGCGGCTATGGCGGACGGACGACTAGGGCCGGCACACATACACACAACAACAGCAACAGCAACAAAGCTTCCACCCTGAGGGTAGTCCAGGCTCTGCAATCTGTCGTCTTCGAAGGAGAGGATCCTACCCTCTAGGTCTGCCCTCGCTCAGCGAGAGGCAGGCGCTTAAATGCATGATAGGGTACGTAGCTGCTGGCCGCTGGGACCACGTACTCCACCGTGGCGCCCTCACATTATGCGTGGGCCAGGAGTGCGCGCAGCCACATCTTACGGCGTGACGGCTGCAGAGCCCTCTAATGGTAATCCAAGTCCGTGCCGTGTGGCGCGGATTCGAAACCCGCGGCGCTCGGTGCCAGATGGGAAGAATGATTGTCGGTAAGCCTCTGTATTGGCTCTAATTTCTAGAATTTTCTCCACGTGGCCAATACGGGAGACATATGTGGGAGGAAACATCTACCAGTGGAGTTCGTTATTAGCATTTCCGTAACATTCTCTCGCCAGCTAAACGATCCCGTGACGAAACGCGCCGCTCTTCGTTGGATCTTCTCTATCTTCTCTATAAGTCCTACCTGATAGGGACCCTAGATAGATGAACAAATCTCAAGATTCGGGCGAACGAGCACTTTATAAGCCACTTCTTTCGTGGATGAGTTACATTTCCATAAGACTCTTCCAGTGAATCTGAGTCTGGTGTCTGCTTTTCCCACTGTCTGTTTTATACCGTCATTCCACTCAAAGTCGCTCTGGATAATTACGCCTAGATATTTTACGGCAGACGCTGTCGCTTGCTGTTTCTCATCAGTAGTGTAGCTGTACAGTAGTGGATTTCTTTTCCTGTGTATGCGCAATATGTTACATTTATTTACGTTCGGGGTCAATGGCCAAGGCTTGCATCATTCATCAATTCTCTGCAGGTCGTTCTGCAAATTCTTACTACCTTCTGGCGCTGCTACTTTGGTATAGACAACTGCATCATCTGCGAATAGCCTTAAAGAGTATCAGACGCTTTCTACTAGGTCATTTATGTATATTGTGAACAGCAACGGTGCTATCACACTTTCCTGTGGTACTCCAGATATTACGCATTTTCCTTTGAGTATCTAGAGAAACGGTTATAGTTATTGCTGGGAGTCGTAGTGGAATCGACAGCTTGTATCTCCCGATGGTGTACCAGTTTAATTATACAGAATGTGATGCCTTCTCTCGCCGCGAAAGGTCACTCCTGGCAAAATTCTTCGGGAGACTCCTTCTGCCCCAGACTAGCCGCGCGGTCTGTGACGCCTTGCCACAGTTCACGCGGCTCCCCCGTCGGAGATTCGAGTCCTTCCTCGGGCATGGGTGTGTAAGTTAGTTTAAGTTATATTAAGTAGTGTGTAAGCCTAGGGACCGATGACCTCAGCAGTCTGGTTCTATAGCAACTTATCACCGCCCAACACCCCTAGACTATCTATCTATGTAAGGGGCAGTCAAATGAAAACCGAACACCCACCAAAACAGGACCACGGTGTGGTTCCATTCAAAAGGAATCACCATATGCGTTAAGACACTTCTCCCACTGGGACACGAGACGATCAACTCCTGCTTCGTAGAACGCAGTCCTTCGCTGACGGGTCCACAACCGCACCCACTGTTGCACGTCCTGGTCCGACTGAAACGACGTCCACACATGTGTTTCCTCACGGAGCTATCCAAGGAACTCATCATCAGAACAGCTGTGAGACAAGGTGATGCCATTTCACCATTCCTTTTTAATGTGGTCATGGAGAAAGTAATTCGGGATATAAAAAGGGAAGGCAAAGGCATGGAGCTAAATGGAAGAACACAATTATTGGGGTATAGAGACGACGTTGTAGCCTTAGTGAGTGAGAGGAAGAGAGAGCAGAATGCGAGGGGGACTTGGCAAAGAATGCTAGTAAGACTGGACTGAGGATTAGTGCGGAGAAGACTGAAATGATAGAAGTATCCAGAGACGGTTCTAATAATAACACGTTACAGGTAGGGATATCGAACATAGCTAGAGTGGAAAATCTTTAATGCCTTAATACCTGGTTGAACAGGCGTAATAACCTAAAATAAGAAATGAATCAACGTATTGCTAATAGGTCTAAAACTTATTTCAGTTTCGAGCAGATAACGTCGACAAAAAAGTCAGTCAGTTAAGACCATAATGCTGTGAGTGCACCAATGTTGTTATATGGAACATAAACCTTAAGCACCTCAGAAAAAGGCGAAGAGAATAAGTTGATCTTTGAACGGGAGATCATGAGGAAGGTCTTAGGACCAGTCCACAAAGAGAACACCTGGAGAGGTAGAAAGAACCGGGAACGATACGACGTGATGAAACAACGGAACATCGTTCTGAAACTGAAAGCGCAGATAATAGGCCTAAGCCTGGCACGGCACATTGCCAGGGGGCCAGACGCTTGCCGGGCCAAAGCTGTGCTTACGGGAAAACCTGATGGAATCCGTTCAATTGGAAGACCAGGGAAGCGACGGAAGATGAACTGCAGAAGGACCTTCGGCAGCTGTGTGTTCATGAGACCTGAATCCAAAGTCCACAAGATCACCATCTGTGGAGGAACGTTGTAAGATCGGCGGATGATCCTCGGAGTCTGTGATCGCCGATATGTGAGAGTATGTATGTATGTAACGCAAGCAAATATACCCAATTCTTAACACACCTCGCAGCTACCAATGATCTTCTTCAGTTACCAGTTTCTTTAGGAAAGTGATAATTTAAATAAATAATGTGTTGATTACAGTAAACCGTTGATCAGTAACACCCTTCCTCCCGGATAGACGCGCGCGCTAACGTGAGGAAGCGAGCTTGACTCGGATGGAATCTGCGTCGCGGACTAAACGGTGAGGTCTGAGGAGCACGCCTGCCTGGATGAGGTTCTCAGGCGGTTTCCCACATCTCACTAGGTATGTACCGGGCTGGTATCCACGTCCCTCCTCAGACAGAAGCTACGCCAACATTTAGACAACATTCTCATACTTGCACGTCAGATTTACTCTAGACGCAGACAGATGGTTACACAGTACCTAGCCGGCCGCTGTGGCCGAGCGGTTCTAGGCGCTGCTGCTACGGTCGCAGGTTCGAATCCTGCCTCGGGCATGGATGTGTGTGATGTGCTTAGGTTAGTTAGGTTCAAGTAGTTCGAAGTCTAGGGGACTGATGACTTCAGATGTTAAGTCACATAGTGCTTAGGGCCATTTTTTACACAATACCTATATTCCGTCCTGGAGTGAGGGGGGGGGATGATAATGGACTAATGACCATAGATGTTTTGTCTCTTTCAACTCATAATCATCATCAGTAGCTCCCAAATTTCGACAATTACGAAATCCTGTATCAACATTGTTCGGTTAACATATTTATCAATAAATAGGTTTCTGAAAACATTATAACTACCTCAGAACACTTCCACGATTAATTTAATCAAAGCTGTATCTTTTGTAGCATAAGGGGAAAACAAAAAGTTTCCATTCGAAGGCCACACTTACCACTTGCCTACATGTCCGCATCGGAGTCGCGCTACGATGCATATACGCTGAAGCAACGCCCTCTGGCGAACATTTTTGATCACCCCTTATAGCATAAATCACAAAAATTAAGGTAACTGCCTGATGGCCATCAACAATGAATTTCCATTATCATAATTTTGTCATTATTTCAGTGTTTGTTTTCTGGTTAAATGTATCTTTTTTATGTTTCTAATTTATTGTGATTGATGGGGCAAATTGTTATGGTTCGCATGTTGTGATTTGAAAGGAATATGTTAACAAAGTGAAATATTTTATATTTAATTGCTTCAATTGGCTATAAGGATACAGGCTAACATTTGAGTATCAGAAGTTAGTTTTCTGGGTGGTGTATCACGTAAGTCTATCGAGGACTTCAGTGGGAACCAACAGATGTGAAGTATTCAGTTATAAGCCCCCATATTTTACTTTCAAAGACAACGACCAAGAAATCCTGCGGACTTATCTAACATTACTGGCGACACTCCCACAACAGGATTACTTCCTAACAACTGCAGTGGTAGTCGTAGTGTTAGTAGTAGTAGCAGTAGTAATACTTGTTTTGTTCATCCGTGGACCACTTTTACGAAGATCAGGACATACCGTAGTCGATTAGATGTCTAGGGATAACGTTGCACCGCGAGACCGCTACGGTCGCAGGTTCGAATCCTGCCTCGGGCATGGATGTGTGTGATGTCCTTAGGTTAGTTAGGTTCAAATAGTTCTAAGTACCCGTGGTCTAGGGGTAGCGTCTTTGATGCATAATCAAAACGTTTTCGGTCCTGGGTTCGATCCCCGCCACTGCCTAAATTTTGATAAATAATCAGCATTGGCAGCCGAAGACTTCCGGCATAAGAAGTCAGCCCCATTTTGCCAACGGCCTTGTCAAAGAGGGCGGAGGAGCGGATAGAGGTTCAGGGCACTGTCTTGTCCTAGTGGTGGGAAATTGCCCCTAAAGGCGGAAGAATCAGCAATGATCAACGACATGAGGATGCAGAAGGCAATGTAAACCACTGCATTAAAGACACGTAACGTGTATCCACAGGACATGTGGCCTGTAATTGAAGAAGTGTCATGATGATCTCTCCATTGGCAAAAGATTCCGGAATAGTCCCCCATTCGGATCTCCGGGAGGGGACTGCCAAGGGGGAGGTTACCATGAGAAAAAGATTGAATAATCAACGAAAGGATAACGTTCTACGAGTCGGGGCGTGGAATGTCAGAAGCTTGAACGTGGTAGGGAAACTAGAAAATCTGAAAAGGGAAATGCAAAGGCTCAATCTAGATATAGTAGGGGTCAGTGAAGTGAAGTGGAAGGAAGACAAGGATTTCTGGTCAGATGAGTATTGGGTAGTATCAACAGCAGCAGAAAATGGTATAATAAGTGTAGGATTCGTTATGAATAGGAAGGTAGGGCACAGGGTGTGTTACTGTGAACAGTTCAGTGACCGGGTTGTTCTAATCAGAATCGACAGCAGACCAACACCGACAACGATAGTTCAGGTATACATGCCGACGTCGCAAGCTGAAGATGAACAGATAGAGAAAGTGTATGAGGATATTGAAAGGGTAATGCAGTATGTAAAGGGGGACGAAAATCTAATAGTCATGGGCAACTGGAATGCAGTTGTAGGGGAAGGAGTAGAAGAAAAGGTTACAGGAGAATATGGGCTTGTGATAAGGAATGAAAGAGGAGAAAGACTAATTGAGTTCTGTAACAAGTTTCAGCTAGTAATAGCGAATACCCTGTTCAAGAATCACAAGAGGAGGAGGTATACTTGGAAAAGGCCGGGAGATACGGGAAGATTTCAATTAGATTACTTCATGGTCGGACAGAGATTCCGAAATCAGATACTGGATTGTAAGGCGTACCCAGGAGCAGATATAGAATCAGATCACAATATAGTAGTGATGAAAAACAGGCTGAAGTTCAAGACATTAGTCAGGAAGAATCAATACGCAAAGAAGTGGGATACGGAAGTACTAAGGAATGACGAGATACGTTTGAAGTTCTCTAACGCTATAGATACAGCAATAAGGAATAGCGCAGTAGGCAGTACAGTTGAAGAGGAATGGACATCTCTAAAAAGGGCCATCACAGAAGTTGGGAAGGAAAACATAGGTACAAAGAAGGTAGCTGCGAAGAAACCATGGGTAACAGAAGAAATACTTCAGTTGATTGATGAAAGGAGGAAGTACAAACATGTTCCGGGAAAATCAGGAATACAGAAATACAAGTCGCTGAGGAATGAAATAAATAGGAAGTGCAGGGAAGCTAAGACGAAATGGGTGCAGGAAAAATGGGAAGACATCGAAAAAGATATGATTGTCGGAAGGACAGACTCAGCGTACAGGAAAGTCAAAACAACCTTTGGTGACATTAAAAGCCACGGTGGTAACATTAAGAGTGCAACGGGAATTCCACTGTTAAATGCAGAGGAGAGAGCAGATAGGCGGAAAGAATACATTGAAAGCCTCTACGAGGGTGAAGATTTATCTGATGTGATAGAAGAAGAAACAGGAGTCGATTTAGAAGAGATAGGGGATCCAGTATTAGAATCGGAATTTAAAAGAGCTTTGGAGGACTTACGGTCAAATAAGGCAGAAGGGATAGATAACATTCCATCAGAATTTCTAAAATCATTGGGGGAAGTGGCAACAAAACGACTATTCACGTTGGTGTGTAGAATATATGAGTCTGGCGATATACCATCTGACTTTCGGAAAAGCATCATCCACACAATTCCGAAGACGGCAAGAGCTGACAAGTGCGAGAATTATCGCACAATCAGCTTAACAGCTCATGCATCGAAGCTGCTTACAAGAATAATATACAGAAGAATGGAAAAGAAAATTGAGAATGCGCTATGTGACGATCAGTTTGGCTTTAGGAAAAGTAAAGGGACGAGAGAGGCAATTCTGACGTTACGGCTAATAATGGAAGCAAGGCTAAAGAAATATCAAGACACTTTCATGGGATTTGTCGACCTGGAAAAAGCGTTCGACAATATAAAATGGTGCAAGCTGTTCGAGATTCTGAAAAAAGAAGGGGTAAGCTATAGGGAGAGGCGGGTCATATACAATATGTACAACAACCAAGAGGGAATAATAAGAGTGGACGATCAAGAACGGAGTGCTCGTATTTAAGAAGGGTGTAAGACAAGGCTGTAGCCTTTCGCCCCTACTCTTCAATCTGTACTTCGAGGAAGCAATGATGGAAATAAAAGAAAGGTTCAGGAGTGGAATTAAAATACGAGGTGAAAGGATATCAATGATACGATTCGCTGATGACATTGCTATCCTGAATGAAAGTGAAGAAGAATTAAATGATCTGCTGAACGGAATGAACAGTCTAGTGAGTTCACAGTATGGTTTGAGAGTAAATCGGAGAAAGACGAAGGTAATGAGAAGTAGTAGAAATAAGAACAGCGAGATACTTAACATCAGGATTGATGGTCACGAAGTCAATGAAGTTAAGGAATTCTGCTACCTAGGCAGTAAAATAACCAATGACGGACGGAGCAAGGAGGACATCGAAAGCAGACTCGCTATGGCAAAAAAGGCATTTCTGGCCAAGAGAAGTCTACTAATATCAAATACCGGCCTTAATTTGAGGAAGAAATTTCTGAGGATGTACGTCTGGAGTACAGCATTGTATGGTAGTGAAACATAGACTGTGGGAAAACCGGAACAGAAGAGAATCGAAGCATTTGAGATGTGGTGCTATAGACGAATGTTGAAAATTAGGTGGACTGATAAGGTAAGGAATGAGGAGGTTCTACGCAGAATCGGAGAGGAAAGGAATATGTGGAAAACACTGATAAGGAGAAGGGACAGGATGATAGGACATCTGCTAAGACATGAGGGAATGACTTCCATGGTACTAGAGGGAGCTGTAGAGGGCAAAAACTGTAGAGGAAGACAGAGATTGGAATACGTCAAGCAAATAATTGAGGACGTAGGTTGCAAGTGCTACTCTGAGATGAAGAGGTTAGCACAGGAAAGGAATTCGTGGCGGGCCGCATCAAACCAGTCAGTGGACTGATGACCCAAAAAAAAAAAAAGTTCTAGGTGACTGATGACCTCAGATGTTAAGTCCCATAGTGCTCAGAGCCATTTTAACCATTTTTGAACCACTTGAGAATGAACTATCGCTCGAAATCTGTAGCGGTAAATAAAATATAAAACTCAACTCTGGTGGTTTGTTGCTACAAAAGTAAGCATTTAATGCAATTTGTTGAGGCTGCAGAACAACATACACAAGAAATATAGACATTTACGTTATCTCATGTCTAGTGTGAGAAGGATCGGGCAGAGAGTGTGTCGTTTACGCAAACCACGTAAGACTTAAATCAGTACGGCCAATTGAGCTAGAGTCTCTATCCTTCCGAATACAATGGCAGTCTGTTTAAAACACAACAACCTCATTCAGTTTATTCCTAGCGCACTGTATTGTCATGTTAATACCATCTTGCAATAATTTATTATAATGTAAAAGCTAGTGCTGAACTGTAAATTCAGTTTTCAACTACAGTAAATGCGCTTATAGTAGACACATTGTTTCATAATGTAAAACGCTGCTGCTACACTGTTTATCAAAGCACGCACTAGTGGCTGGCGACGGGGTCATGACGATGATATTTGGTTTCCAGTTGTTCGGACGCCCACCTATACGTCTTTCGTTTCTTTATCTCTCGACACACAATATTGGCTAAGCAGTATCCAGCCACCCCGACGAGATCTTAATTAACTCTAGAATGCTATTGATTTCGATTGGACGAGCACATTTCCCTTCAATAAGCCCCCTCGTTTTGCGGCCGGGAGGGGCACGCCGCACGCCGTCCTCGGCAGTCCAGTTGGCTCAGTCATTCCGCCAGCTCAAGTGACCTACGCCGCTCTTCGATCAGTTAACCATATTTCGTCCCGAAGCTAAAGCGTCGAATTTACGAAGATATAGGTGTGTGGGTAAATGATGATTCTTCGAAACGACTAACGTGCACTATTCACGAACAAAATGAACTCGTCGATTCGACGAACGTTTAGTAATGAGCGACCAATTTGCAGTTTCGATGTTTGATGAAAAGAGCACTTCGGTATCAAGTGGGTTGCAGTACGTAATCCACAACTTTCATTTTCTTTTTAGGTCCTGACGAATTACACAGAACTGAGAGAATGTATGCAATGGAATCAGATGTTGACATATCATCACCTGCTGATTCTGACGAAGACTACAACGTGAAGAAAAACACATCATTTGCGATGATACTATCCACTCTGCATCAGATTGAGATGAAGAAACACTCAACTCAACGGTGACCCATACTGAGAAGGGAGCGTCTGTTGCGAAAAGCAAGAAGAAAGCAAAACAGTCAACTGTTCGTCCCAAAAATACTCGACCGAAAAATGTGCAGAACACAAGTAACGAGAATGGTTCGAGAAGGAAAATTACCTCAGGAGCTTCCCAGTCGTTAGCAACAATTCCGTCCTCTGGAGACAACTTCCAATACATCTAGGTGCCATCCAAATGCGAGCTAATGTCTAAGACAGGAATGGCGTGTCTGAATTTCATGTTCTCTCTTGCAGATGGCTCGCTGAAAGAAAAGATATTGTAGGGCAACATCGGCACGTGCAGCAGAGAATAAAAACGTGTTGATGTTACGAACGTCTTTAAACGGTTCCCGAAACAAAAGGAATAGTAACTCCATCCCTCCTCCAGCAATTTTCAACGCAGGTCAAGGAGCCGCACCCCAATTCAGCACTCATAGTCTAAGAGACTATGAGCAGAGGCTGCAGCTATAAGCTGTGAAGAATAACCAAAAACAAGTGTGTAACGTGTGATGCGACTGTGTGCGGGGAACATAACAAGACTGTGTGCAATACGTGCCATCAGAAGCCTGAAGAAATTCACAGTGTCGGGATGAATTACCTGTCTCCCAGAGGGTGTCAGTCGATTTTGTACAGTTTCTCAACGTATCATTTGTAGTCAAGAGGCCAACTGCGATATGTACCCATATTCTTTAGTCAAGCTTTGATTTATTTTTTGTCTCTTTTCCGGGTGCTGTATTCGATTTTATGTCGGCTATTCTGATACGTACTTTCTCTGTTTCCACATTTTTCGTCGAGTTACTTTTGATTCGTTAGATAAACTGATTAAGTACTTTTCTTCCTCTGTTGTTTGTGTAACTACTGTTTGTATTTGATACTCTTGACACGTGATCACTCACATTATGCAAGAGTTTATGCAGTTTTCTTTTGGATACTTATTCCATAGTGTTCCCGCTCGATGAAAAACATGCAATGCCAATTTGTTTGTGAAGCTGTGCAGTGCGAGTTTTTGTGATTTGTTGGAGAGGGAAGACCGTGTATACCTTGGACTGTATTTTTCTTTAACTTTCCTTCAATAAATGGTTTATAATTCTGTCGTTGCGTAGCTTTTAACCATTTTACTGGCCAAAAGTACGTGTGGTACTCGAGTCGACGAAGGTGTAGGGATGGAAGCGTTTGGAATCGTAATAGTATTCCACGGTGAATGTCACGAGCTGCACTGCCGGGAGGTCACGTCTTGCGGCCAGACACACAGCGGCGTCATTTCTCGCTGCCCTAGCGGCATAAATTATGCGGTGGTTCACGTGCTAAACCTTCAGTATTAAAGATCCGCCCACTCATCTTATGCTGGCGGTTACTTCTAAAAATTCTATGAGGTGCACCTGCACGCTAGTAAAAGTCTCTTTCTGGATAGCGCCTTCCACCATCGGAGAGTGTTTAAAAGAGGTGTCCCATGTTTTCGCACAACAAATATTGGTCGAAAATAGAAAACTTTTCTGACAAGCATATGCCTAGAAACAAATAACTGTTGACATATAGGTCACTTTAGTTGTGCCGAGGGTCCTGAGTGCCTAGCCGTAAAACAGTCTTCCTGTTAAGGCTCACTGCTTATAGTTGGTTGTGTTTGTTTCTGTACATAGTCCGCCGACTGTGATGCTCATGTCAATTGTAGGTAGCGAGAACAGCAGTAAAGTGGAGGGACTACTTCGTGTCACGCATGGCGTCATAACCACCGTCACAGTTTACTACGTGCTGTTCTGCCAGACAAGAGAAATTCAATAGTTATTCTTCGCTTTCTAGGTTGCTGTTTGTTGTAGCCACAAAATAATTTTGGCGTCCAACATAAAGGTAGCAGGAAGCGGTGTGTAGCAACCGACGTGTAAAAGGGCAAAAATGAACTCCACCACAAGTAATGTTGACAACACAATAAGAAACAATTAAGAATCATTTATTTAAGTAATATGGGTAAGGGGCGATCAAGAAGTTTCTGATGGTAGGCCGTACAGCCCAACATCGGTATGCCAATCAGGCAAAATCGCCGTGAGCATTGAGGCAATCATCCAACCAATGCACCAAGTTGAAGATACCCATTTGGTAAAACACCGTGTTCTGCTGCTTGAAAAAATCCATAACTGCCTGAAGCTCATTCTCGTCGACCCTTCAAGGCCTTTTCCAAGGGACCGAAGGCATACTAATATTATGGGGGAGGGGGGGGGGGGGAATCAGGACTATAAGGCGGCTGCTCGATTGTCTCCCACTTGAGTCGAATCGCGAGTAGCACCCAAGTAGGCGCACCATTCCACAACGGTGGTTTTCGACACACATGCTGCTCCTTACACACTGTTCATTCACCAGTGGATGTATATCGGTGTTTGTCCTTCGGTATCCAAGAAAAAACTAATAACACATTGGTTCTGTGTGGAAACACTTGGTAATAACGTCACCATAACGTTTCCTCATTCACCGCACGCGCGTTGGAAAGACACGAATGCCACACTAATCTGTTGTCTACCTGTCGGTGCTTATATACCCGCATTAAAGACGCGCTACGTTGCATATACGCTGCAGCAACGCCCTCAAAACTGCCTGATCGCCATTTGAAGAAATTCTCGGTGTTAGTGTGATGCTGATAAAAAGGTGTGGCACTGATGTTAACGTTCTGAACATCGGTCTAAACCTAACTCCAGTGTATGAGGACTGCCTAACGCAATAATAATTCCAGTCTAGTTCCGCTGTCGATGATAGCATCTGACTGTTGCCTCTATTAATAACGCACACTGCGGCACACGGCGAATACTGCGACACTCTGCGATGACCGCTCGACGATAAGTGGTGTTAACTGCTGACAAATGTGACAACTGTCCAAATGTTCGCCACTCATTTTCTTTCACTGATCCATATATTTCTCTCAGAACTTTATTTTCAACAGTGACGAGTTTATTATCCGTTTTTTTTTTATTTTTACTGATCTTATGATGTTATGTATAGCTCCTAGACATCTTCCCCTGGCTTGAATTCTCGTTAGGCTCTGTTGTTCTACACACATGAAAAACAGAATTGGCCGCGCGGGATTAGCCGAGCGGTCTCAGGCGCTGCAGTCATGGACTGTGCGGCTGGTCCCGGCGGAGGTTCGAGTCCTCCCTCGGGCATGGGTGTGTGTGTTTGTCCTTACGATAATTTAGGTTAAGTAGTGTGTAAGCTTAGGGACTGATGACCTTAGTAGTTAAGTCCCATAAGATTTCACACACATCTGATATCAACATAAACATAATTTCCGCTCTTTTTATTGCTCATGAAAACCACACACTGCATGTTGTACCACCATACAGCGATATACAGCGAGACCTTCAGAGGTGATGGTCCAGATTGCTGTACACACCGTTACCTCTAATACCCAGTACTACGTCCTCTTGCATTGATGCATGCCTGAATTCGTCGTGGCACACTATCCACAAGTTCATCAAGGCACTGTTGGTCTAGATTCTACATCTACATCTACACCCCGCAAGCCACCTGACGGTGTGTCGCGGGGGGTACCTTGAGTACTTCTATCGGTTCTGCCTTCTGTTCCAGTCTCGTATTGTTCGTGGAAAGAAAGATTGTCGGTATGCCTCTGTGGGAGCTCTAATCTCTCTGATTTTATCCTCATGGTCTCTTGCGAGATATACGTACGAGGGGGCAATATACTGCTTGACTTCTCGGTGACGGTATGTTCTCGAAACTTCAACAAAAGCCCGTACCGAGCTACTGAGCGTCTCTCTTGCAGAGTCTTCCACTGGAGTTTATCTGTCATTTCCGTAACGCTTCCGCGATTACTAAATGATGCTGTAACGAAGCACGCCGCTCTCCGTTGGATCTTCTCTATCTCTTCTATTAACCCTATCTGGTACGGATCCCACACCGGTGAGCAGTATTCAAGCAGTGGGTGAAAAGTGTACTGTAACGTACTTCCTTTGTTTTCGGACTGCATTTCCTTAGAATTCTTCCAATGAATCTCAGTCTGGCATCTGATTTGGCTCTGAGCTTTATGGGACTTAACTTCTGAGGTCATCAGTCCCCTAGAACTTAGAACTACTTAAACCTAACTAATATAAGGACATCAGACACATCCATGCCCGAGGCAGGATTCGAACCTGCAACCGTAGCGGTCGCGCGGTTACAGAATGTAGCGCCTAGGACCGCTCGGCTACACCGGCCGGCTGGCATCTGCTTTACCGACGATTAATTTTATATGGTCATTCCATTTTAGATCACTCCTAATGCCTACTCCCAGATGATTTATGGTATTAACTGCTTCCAGTTGCTGACATGCTATATTGTAGCTAAATGATAATGGATATTTCTTTCTATGTATTCGCAGCACATTACACTTGTCTACATTAAGATTCAATTGCCATTCCCTGCACCGTGCATCAATTCGTTGCAAATCCTCTTGCATTTCAGTACAATTTTCCGTTGTTACAACCTCTCGATGTACTACAGCATCATCCGCGATTCGGCGTAGATCTCTCAGAGCAGTTGGTAGGTCACATCGTTCATAAACGGCCCTTTTCAATCGATCCCAGGCATGTTCTATAGGCCGGCTGCGGTTGCCGAGTGGTTCTAGACGCTTCAGTCCGGAACCGCGCTACTGCTACGGTCGCAGGTTCGAATCCTGCCTCGGGCATGGATGTGTGTGATGTCCTTAGGTTGGTTAAGTTTAAGTAGTTCTAAGTTCTAGGGTACTGATGCCCTCAGATGTTAAGTCCCATAGTGCTAAGAGCCATTTTTAGCCATGTTCGATAGGGTTCATGTCTGGGAAACATGCTGGCCACTCTAGTCGAGCGATGTCGATGAAGGAAGTCCTTCACAAGATGTGCAAGATGGAGGCACGAATTATCGTCCATGAAGACGAATGCCTCGCCAGTATGCTGCCGATATGGTCGCACTATTGGTCAAAGAATGACATTCACTTATCGTGCAGCCGTTACGGCGCCTTCCATGACCACCAGCAGCGTACGTCGGCCCCATATAATGCCACCCCAAAACAGCAGGGAACCTCCAGATTGCTGCACTCGCTGGACAGTGTGTCTATAAGGCGTTCAGCCTGACCGGGTTGCCTCCAAACACGGCTCCGACGATTGTCTGGTTGAAGGCATATGCGATACTCATCAGTGAAGAGAACGTGATGCCAATTCTGAGTGGTCCATTCGGCATGCTGTTGCGCCCATCTGTACCGCGCTGCATGGTATCGTGGTTGCAAAGATGGACCTCGTCATGGACGTCGGGACTAAAGATGCGCATCATGCAGCCTCTTGCGCACAGTTTGAGTCGTAACACGACGTCCTGTGGCTGCACGAAAAGCATTATTCAACATGGTGGCGTTGCTGTCAGGGTTCCTCCGAGCCATAATCCGTAGGTAGCGGTCATTAACTGCAATAGTAGCCCTTGCGCGGCCTCAGCTAGGCATGTCATCGTCAGTTCCTGTCTCTCTGTATCTCCTCCATGTCCGAACAACATCACTTTGGTTCACTCCGAGACGCCTGGACACTTCCCTTGTTGAGAGCCCTTCCTGGCACAAAGTAACAATGCGGACGCGATCGAACCGCGGTATTGACCGTGTAGGCTTGGTTGAATTACAGACAACACGAGCCGTGTACCTCCTCCCTGGTGGAATGACTGGAACTGATCGGCTGTCAGACCCCCTCCGTCTAATAGGCGCTGCTCATGCATGGTTTTTTACATCTTTGGGCAGGTTTAGTGACATCCCTGAACAGTCAAAAGGACGGTGTCTTTGATATAATGTCCACAGCCAACGTCTATCTTCAGGAGTTCTGGGAACTGGGGTGATGCGAAACTTTTTTTGATGTGTATGTAAGGTTTTGTTGGTTGATGTTGACACCGGGGTACGTGAACGTGTCTATCTTTTGAAGTGTTAGGTTGCTGATTGGTAGATGGTTTAGCCATAATTGAGCTCATGTTCCTATTTCCATGAACTTTGTTTTACTTTCAGCTATACTTAGACCTACTTTCTTAGCTTATACATCAGTATAGTTCCCATTTTCTCCAGATCTTCCATCCTCTTTCCTATCTCCACAATATCAGAACATTTATCTATTTCCCTATGATGACTCCTGCTCATTCTAGTGTTACTTTTCCTCAGGGTGTTTTTGAGTACCAAACTGAACAGGGTTGGTGATATAATATCTCCCTGTCTCATTCCTGTTTTTACGTCACACACGTTAGTTAGCTTTATCAGCTTATCCGGGTATCCCACACTCTGCCATTATCCTCCACATCTCCTCTCTCATTGCACTGTCGTATGCTTTGTTGAAGTCTATTAGCATACAGGGTGACAACTATTGAACCATATGAAAAAATCGTAAATTACTTACGAACTATGGCATGGACACACTTTATTCAACATGTAAACGTCACTACAGATATTCGGATTTAGGTTATGACATACATGTTCGATATGCCTGCCATCATTGACGATGATGTGGCGCAGACGAACAGCGAAATTCTTCGTGACACGCTGACGTTTCGGAATATCGATGCTGTCGATGACATCCTGAGTGGTTGTTTTCAGCTCAGCAGTGATTTGTGGCTTATTGCTGTACAACTTGTCTTTAATGTAGCCGCACATGGAGGAGATACATGTGTTCAGATCCTGAGAATATGGCGGCCAATCGAGGCCCATGCCAGTGGCATCTGGGTACCCCAGAGACAGATGCGGTCTCCAAAGTGCTCCTCCAGGACATGAAACACTCTACTGCTTCGATGGGGTCGAGCTCCGTCTTGCATGAACCACATCATGTCGAAATCAGGGTCATTTCGGCTAATGGGGATGAAGTCATCCTCCAAAACCTTCACGAACCGTTCGGTAGTCACTGAGTCATCAAGGAATATCACATCGGTTATTCCGTGACTGGACATTGGACAGCACATAGTCGCCCTTTGAGGGGGAAGAGACTTCTCGATCGCGAAATACGGATTTCCAGTCCCCAAAATGTGCCAGTTTTGCTTATTGCCGAACCCATCCTAAAGAAAGTGAGCTTCGTCGTTAACCCGAACCATGCATACGCATACTAATTACCGTCATGCAACGCGGCCAACTGTGCAGTTTGAACGTCCTAACGGAAACAGTTCAGAAGTTATGACGATTTTATTTCATATAGTTCAATAATTGTCACCCTGTATCCAGCTTGTGCTCCTAGTTCTTATATAGTATTTATCTCTGTGTGGGTATTTGGTCGGCTGTCGACTAACTCTTTCTCAACCCCACTTGTGCTACATCTAATATTTCTTCATTGTGTGGATTGAGCCTGTTCATTATAATTCTTGATGTTATTTTATAGCCGGCCGGTGTGGACGAGCGGTTCTAGGCGCTTCAGTCTGGAACCGCACGACCGCTACGGTCGCAGGTTCGAATCCTGCCTCGGGTATGGATGTGTGTGATGCCCTTAGGTTAGTTAGGTTTAGGTAGTTCTAAGTTCTAGGGGACTGATGACCTCAGAAGTTAAGTCCCATAGTGCTCAGAGCCATTTGAACCATTTGTTATTTTATAGCACGTGCATAGTAGATATATACCTCTACAGTTCTGCCTCAGCATTTTGTCTCCCTTCTTGTATATGGGACATACAGCAAATGCTTTCCATTCCTCTGTCACCGAGCGAGGTGGCGCAGTGGCTAGCACACTGGACTCGCATTCGGGAGGACGACGGTCCAATCCCGCGTCCGGCCATCCTGATTCAGGTTTTCCGTGATTTCCCTAAATCGCTCCACGCAAATGCCGGGATGGTTCCTTTGAAAGGGCACGGCCGACTTCCTTTCCTGTCCTTCCCTAATCCGATGAGACTGATGACCTCGCTGTCTGGTCTCCTCCCCGAAACAACCCAACCCCATTCCTCTGGCATTACTTCTTTCCTCCGCATCTCTTTTATCAATTCGGCTAACGATTCATATGTCTTGTCTCCCCCTTCTTTGATGAGCCTTGCTGATATTATGGCTATGCCTGGGGCCTTCCCATTTTTCAGTCTTTTTATTGCCTCCTTCACATCCATCAGAGTTAGTTCTTCGGCTAATGGTTATACGCTGTGGTTGTTTTCTGCCCTGTTTTCGTTGTCGCAGGTGTCTACCGTGTTGTTCAGCAGTTCTTTGAAGTGTCTCCTTTAGTTCTCTATATTTCCTTCATTTGTAGTGATGCGTTTTCCATTCTCACTCATCATTATCACAGGGTTAGCTCTGTTCTCCTTTCTATAGCTTCTCATTGTTATGTAAAACTCTTTACTGTTGTTTTGGCTGTAGTCGTCCTCTGCCTTCACTATCTGTTTATTTATGAATGATATTTTCTCTCGCCTGATTGCTTTCTTCATTTCTCTCGTGGCTCTCCTGTATTTTGTTTGGTTTTCGTATTTGTCATTGCTCATCATTGCCTGCCTGGCTGTCTTCCTGCCCTGAACTGCTTTTGTACGTGTTTCATTGAACCATGGTTTGCACTTGATATTGCTATTGTTGTTATCTCCAAGTAATTTCTGTGCTGTCTCTTTTATAACTATTGTTATCTTGTTCCATTTTGTAATGATTTCTTCACCTTCTTTCCTGTTGCTTTTGTTATTTAATTCTGTGAATCTATTTCTAAGCTTAACCTTGAAGTGTTTCAACACTTCCTCTTCTTGTAGCCTACTCACATCTATCCTTTGGGCTCTTTTGTCACTGTTGCTCTTGCTTGGTTGTTATGGTAATGGTTGTTACATCTTTATTAGTACAAGAGAACGGTCTGATTGTACCTCAGCCCCTCTTATTGTCCTAACGTCTGTTATTGCCTTCTTATGTTTTTTCTCTATCAACACATGGTCTGTTTGGTTCCTAGTTAGCCCATCCGGTGATGTCCATGTTGCTTTATGTGTATCTTTATGGGGAAATGATATACTGACTATTTTCATGTTACTAGCCCTGACGAAGTTCATGAGCCTTATACCATTACCATATGATTCATTGTGCAAGACGAACATATCTACACTATGCGATGAAAAGTATCCGGACACCCCCAAAAACATACGTTTTTCATATTAGGTGCGTTGTGCTGCCACCTTCTGCCAGGTACTGCATATCAGC
This sequence comes from Schistocerca serialis cubense, assembly GCF_023864345.2. Classification (NCBI taxonomy): domain Eukaryota; kingdom Metazoa; phylum Arthropoda; class Insecta; order Orthoptera; family Acrididae; genus Schistocerca; species Schistocerca serialis. Next base: position 984,373,064 of record NC_064640.1, on the reverse strand, counting down.
GACCATAATAGTCGTTAGACATCGTGAGAGAGCAGAATGGGGCGCTCCGCGGAACTCACGTGGTCAGGTGATTTGGTGTCTCTTACGTCATACATCTGTACACGAGATTTCCACACTCCTAAACATCCCTAGCTGCACTGTTTCCGATGCGATAGTGAAGTAGAAACGTGAAGGGACACGTACGCCACAAAAGCGTGCAGGCCGACCTCGTCTGTTGACTGACAGAGACCGCTGACAGTTGAAGAGGGTCGTACTGTGTAATAGGCAGACATCTATCCAGCCGGGTTCCCGGGTTCGATTCCCGGCGGGGTCTACATCTACATCTACATCTACATTGATACTCCGCAAGCCACCCAACGGTGTGTGGCGGAGGGCACTTTACGTGCCACTGTCATTACCTCCCTTTCCTGTTCCAGTCGCGTATGGTTCGCGGAAAGAACGACTGTCTGAAAGCCTCCGTGCGCGCTCTAATCTCTCTAATTTTACATTCGTGATCTCCTCGGGAGGTATAAGTAGGGGGAAGCAATATATTCGATACCTCATCCAGAAACGCACCCTCTCGAAACCTGGCGAGCAAGCTACACCGCGATGCAGAGCGCCTCTCTTGCAGAGTCTGCCACTTGAGTTTATTAAACATCTCCGTAACGCTATCACGGTTACCAAATAACCCGGTGACGAAACGCGCCGCTCTTCTTTGGATCTTCTCTATCTCCTCCGTCAACCCGACCTGGTACGGATCCCACACTGATGAGCAATACTCAAGTATAGGTCGAACGAGTGTTTTGTAAGCCATCTCCTTTGTTGATGGACTACATTTTCTAAGCACTCTCCCAATGAATCTCAAACTGGTACCCGCCTTACCAACAATTAATTTTATATGATCATTCCACTTCAAATCGTTCCGCACGCATACTCCCAGATATTTTACAGAAGTAACTGCTACCAGTGTTTGTTCCGCTATCATATAATCATACAATAAAGGATCCTTCTTTCTATGTATTCGCAATACATTACATTTGTCTATGTTAAGGGTCAGTTGCCACTCCCTGCACCAAGTGCCTATCCGCTGCAGATCTTCCTGCATTTCGCTACAATTTTCTAATGCTGCAACTTCTCTGTATACTACAGCATCATCCGCGAAAAGCCGCATGGAACTTCCGACACTATCTACTAAGTCATTTATATATATTGTGAAAAGCAATGGTCCCATAACACTCCCCTGTGGCACGCCAGAGGTTGCTTTAACGTCTGTAGACGTCTCTCCATTGATAACAACATGCTGTGTTCTGTTTGCTAAAAACTCTTCAATCCAGCCACACAGCTGGTCTGATATTCCGTAGGCTCTTACTTTGTTTATCAGGCGACAGTGCGGAACTGTATCGAACGCCTTCCGGAAGTCAAGAAAAATAGCATCTACCTGGGAGCCTGTATCTAATATTTTCTGGGTCTCATGAACAAATAAGGCGAGTTGGGTCTCACACGATCGCTGTTTCCGGAATCCATGTTGATTCCTACATAGTAGATTCTGGGTTTCCAGAAATGACATGATACGCGAGCAAAAAACATGTTCTAAAATTCTACAAGAGATCGACGTCAGAGATATAGGTCTATAGTTTTGCGCATCTGCTCGACGACCCTTCTTGAAGACTGGGACTATCTGTGCTCTTTTCCAATCATTTGGAACCCTCCGTTCCTCTAGAGACTTGCGGTACACGGCTGTTAGAAGGGGGGCACGTTCTTTCGCGTACTCTGTGTAGAATCGAATTGGTATCCCGTCAGGTCCAGTGGACTTTCCTCTATTGAGTGATTCCAGTTGCTTTTCTATTCCTTGGACACTTATTTCGATGTCAGCTATTTTTTCGTTTGTGCGAGGATTTAGAGAAGGAACTGCAGTGCGGTCTTCCTCTGTGAAACAGCTTTGGAAAAAGGTGTTTAGTATTTCAGCTTTACGCGTGTCATCCTCTGTTTCAATGCCATCATCATCCCGTAGTGTCTGGATATGCTGTTTCGAGCCACTTACTGATTTAACGTAAGACCAGAACTTCCTAGGATTTTCTCTGCCTCGTGATGACTGGGTGTTGTGTGATGTCCTTAGGTTAGTTAGGCTTAAGTAGTTCTAAGTTCTAGGGGACTGATGACCATAGATGTTAAGTCTCATAGTGCTCAGAGCCATTTGAACATCTATCCAGACTATCACACAGGAATTCGAAACTGCATCAGGATCCACTGCAACTGCTTTGACAGTTAGGCGGGAAGTGAGAAAACTTGGATTTCTTGGTCGAGCGGCTGCTCATAAGCCACACATCACGCCGGTAAATGCCAAACCACGCCCCGCTTGGTGTAAGGAGCGTAGACACTGCACGACTTAACAGGGGAGATACATTGCGTGGAGTGACGGATCACGGTACACAATGTGGCAGGGTGTGGGTATGGCGAATGCCCGGTGAACGTCATCTGCCAGCGTGTGTCCTGCCAACGGTAAAATTCGGAGACGGTGGTGTTATGGTGTGGTCGTGTTTTTCATGGAGGGAGCTTGCACCTCTTGTTGTTTTGCGTGGCACTATCACAACACAGGCGTACATTGATGTTTTAAGCATCTTCTTGCTTCCCACTGTTGAAGAGCAATTCGGGGATGGCGATTCCAACTTTCAACACGATCGAGCACCTGTTCATAATGCGTGGCCTGTGGCGGAGTGGCTACACGACAATAACATCCCTTTAATGGACTTTCCTGCACAGAGTCCTGACCTGAATCCTACAGAACACCTTTGGGATGCTTTGGAGGGCCGACTTCGTGCCAGGCCTCACCGCCCAACATCGATACCTCTCCTCAGTGCAGCATTCCATCAAGAATGGGCTGCCATTCCCCAAGAAACCTTCCAGCACCTGATGGAACGTATGCCTGCGAGAGTGGAAGCTGTCATCAAGGCTAAGGGTGGGCCAACACCATATTGAATTCCAGCATTACCGATGGAGGGCGCCACGAACTTGTAAGTCATTTTCAGCCATGTGTCCGGATACTTTTGATCACATAGTGTATACGAGGTTGCCATTGGTGTTCTTGTCCTGTTTTGGAATTTAAGTTCAAAAAATGGTTCAAATGCCTCTGAGCACTATGGGACTTAACATCTGAGGTCATCAGTCCCCTAGAACTTAGAACTACTTAAACCTAACTAACCTAAGGACATCACACACACCCATGCCCGAGGCAGGATTCGATCCTGCGACCGTAGCGGTAGCTCGGTTCCAGACTGTAGCGCCTAGAACCGCACGGCAACCCAGGCCGGCGGAATTTAAGTCTCCCGACACAATTTTGGTGTTATACTGTAGTAATCTGCGGCACATTTGGTCTAAGGTGTCATAGCATTCGTCTTCTGTGTCTTCCTCCTTGTCCCCAGTTGGAGCATAACACTTACTAATGATATATTCTACATTTATCTTTGATTCTGATGTAGCATATCCTTTCATTGGCATTTTCTAGTGTCATCACAATGACCATTATTTTATTATGTACCGCAAATCCTGTCCCAAATATATGGTGGCCATGTTTGCTTCCGCTGTATGTGGCTGAATAGTTTTTCTCTCTGTGCTTGGGGGCTTAATATCCATCTTGTGCTCTGTTGTCTGCCTCGATAGCTGAGTGGTCAGCGCGACGGAATGCCATGCATGACGATTCCCAGCTGGTTCGGAGCTTTCCTTCGCTTAAGGACTTGGTGTTGCGTTGTCTTCATCATCATCTCATCCCCATCGACGCGCAAGTCACCTAAGTGGCGTCAACTAATAAGACTTGCACCAGGCGACCGGTTTACCCGACGAGATGCCCTAGCCACACGACCTGCGCTGTGTTTAGTTCTACATCAAGTATTTTTGTCTACCCTGCAGCGTGTAATGTTTTTACATTCCATGTTGGTATTCGTAGTCCTTTATTCGTAAGCTCGGGTCGTTTCCGTAACATTCATTCCAATCCGAGGCTGGGTGTGAGTGTACGAAGCTTCACATCAACTGCAGGTCCTAGTGTATACGATTTTACAAAATAGATTTAACTTATTTGCCAGTCAATAATACAAGAGGATTAATTATTCCGGGAACAACTGCGGTGTCCTGTCAGATATCACTAGAACAGAAAGAAAACATTTTCCTGGCTCCACAGTTTTAAAACGGAGTTAAGCTGGGTATCGCCAGGCTAATAAAATGGCAAACACACGAGTAAACGTTACCAACCACATCTGTCGACCTTTCACGTGAAGGTATCCCTATTCGCAACATGAATTTGCTGTATGTGTGGTCACCAATGACTCGTACGTCGTAATAGTAAGTCATTTACACTCTCCACAACTCAACATCGTAAAAAGCTACTAGAAAGCATACACTGAGTTGTAATATATGACATTGCCCTGCTGGTGACTGAATGTTAATGCAATAACAACCTCAAAATGAATGCAACCATCCTCTTCGTTATCACTTAGCTTTACACGGCAAATGAATCCACTAACGCTGAAGCAGTTCACTTCTAAGTTTTCGGTTAACATTACTGATCGCTGTTACAACAGTGTACTTCAGCAATAATGTCCTCGAAGCCGATTGAAACTGAAATGTGGTTAGGTAGTATTTCAACCAAACATAGATCCAGTGCAAAGAAAAAAAGTTCTAAATGATTCCGAGCAATTTTGCATGTTAAGCAGTGCTTGTACGTATTCAGACCTGCCACGCAAAATTTTCACAGGGACATGCTGCATCACAACCATTATCAATACTCAATATACGAGTCAATTTCTCTGTCTGAGAAAGAAATTACTCCCATTAACTCAACAGAGTGATCATCGGTATAAATGTCGCCAACAGCCTCTTCCGAGTGTGGATGAGCGAACTGAGGTCAAGGCAGCCGTTTGCCCTTGGGTGAAAAACCGCCCCTTAAGGTGAATGAACCAATGCGTCTTTGTTACCATCACAGAACATAGAAGGCAACGGGACACAACTCCATTAAAGATCTTAAGGATATCCAAAGTAGAATGCAACAATGGAAGTTTACAAAAACTACGAGTTAACTACTGGAAGGTAAGATAAGGCGAGTCATCATCAGGTAAAATCCCTCTAAAACCCCAATGAAGATAGGAACACTGAATGTACGAACAGTACTGAAAACGAAAAAACTGGTTGAAACGAAGGACCAGATCAGGAAGAATGGAGTAGATATACTAGTTCTATGTTAGACAAGATTGGGAGGAAATGAAGATTTCTACGGTGATGAGTTTAGAGTAATTTACAATGTGATGATAAAAATCGCGGGATAGCGATATGCACATATACAGATGGCGGTAGTATCGCGTACATCAGGTATATAAGGACAGTGCATTGGTGGAACTGTCATCTGTAATTTGTGTGAAAAGGTTTCCGACGTGATTACGACCGCACGTCGGGAGCTAACAGACTTAGAAGGCGCACTTATATTTAGAGCTAGACGCATGTGACATTCCGTTTGGGAAATCTTCAGGGAATTCAGTATTCCGTGGTCCACAGTGTCAAAAGTGTGCCGAGAATACCACATTTCAGAGATTACTTCTCACCACGGACAACGCAGTGGCCGATGGCGTTCACTTGACGTTTTCGTTGAGTTCTCAGTGTTAACAGACAAGCATCACTGCGTGAAATAATCGCAGAAATCTATGTGGGACGTACGAAGAACGTATCCGTTAGAAGAGTGCGGCGAAATTTGGTGTCAGTGCGCGACAGCAGCAGAGAACCGACGACATCGCCTACTGCCCCTCTCCTGTGCTCGTGACCCTAGACGACTCGAGAAGCTTGGCCTGGTCACATGAGTCCCTATTTCAGTTAATAAGAGCTGGTGGTAGGGTTCGAGTGTGGCGCCAGCCCAACGAAGCCGTGGAGGCACTGTGCAAGCTGGCGGTGGCTGTGGGCTGGTCCCCTGGATGTTCGGCCACTTGGTGACCGTTTGCAGCCGTTCGTGGACGTCATGTTGCCAAACCACAATGGAAATTTTATGGATGACAATGTGCCATCTTACCTGGCTACAATTGTTCGCGGCTGGTTTTAAGAACATTTTCGACAGTTCGAGCGAATAGTATGGCCATCCAGATCGTTCGACATGAATCCCATCGAATCTTTGTGAGACATAATTGAGTGGTCAGTTCGTGCACAAAACCCTGCATTGGCAACAATTTCACAATTATGGACGGCTATAGAGGCAGCATGGCTCAATATTTCTACAGGGGACAATTACGATTTGTTGAGTTCATGTCTCGTCGAGTTGCAGGAGGAGGTCCGACAACATATTAGGAGGTTTCCCATGACTTTTGCCACGTTAGTGTAGAGTGGTGGTGCGGAAAGAGGAAGGCATGGAGTGGCAGTTGTAACAAGAGAAAAATGGTCAAATAATGTCCGCAATATTTACCATGTCAGCGATTAGTTAATGATGGTAAAAATAAGTAATACACATGTGTATTTGATAATAATTCAGACGTAATTCCCAGCGTCGGTTCATGACTTGGAAGAAATGCAGACTATGTATGAAGATGTTGAAGAACTATTAACACTGACTAAAGAAAACGATAATGTTGCACTAATGGGTAGTAGGATCCCACACAGGCACTAAGATAGTAGGAGAAACATTAAAGAGGTGAAAATTTGGCAGATTTCTGCAACCAAAATTATTGATGATTACGTGCAAATTATCTGGAGTTCCTCTTAGAAGGATGTACACTTGGTTGACACAAAAGCTAAGACGATTTCAGTTAGATCATATACAAATGAAGGCAAAAGAAGTAGATAAAATCATTCCGCAGCTATTCAGGTCGAAACATAGCTAGTGACCATACACTTGTGATATCCAAGTGCAACATTACATGTAAAAGAACCAAGAGATCAGTGGAAGAGAAATGAAGAGTAAATGGTGTGAAAGAAGAAGTAATGAAGATGGCTTTTGAAGAAATAACCAATAAAATAGTTATTGGAAGTGTTGAGCCAATGCAGCGGAATAATATCAAGATGGAGGTAATTGAAGGAATATATGGGGTTTTAGGATAGAGGAACACGGAACCCAGAAAATCTTGGGTGACAGAAGAAATACTAAATCTAATTCAGTAAAGGAATAAGCTCAGGAAGGGAAACAATTTAGATGTGTACAAAAGAATTAAAAATCACATCGCAACCAGAGAAGAAAAGAGAAATGGGCCAAAAGCATTGCTGAAGAGATACAAGAAGATCAAGAAAAGCCGGCCGCGGTGGTCGAGCGGTTCTAGGCGCTCAGTCCGGAACCGCGGGACTGCTACGGTCGCAGGTTCGAATCCTGACTCGGGCATGGATGTGTGTGATGTCCTTAGGTTAGTTAGGTTTAAGTAGTTCTAAGTTCTAGGGGACTGATGACCACAGATGTTAAGTCTCATAGTGCTCAGAGCCATTTGAACCAGATCAAGAAAAGGGAAAACAGGAGCAATTTTGTAAGAAAACAGAGCCCTTCAGTACAAACGTATAACACAATCATTAGTAGTTAAAATAATGAGGAAATATTACTCATAGACAATGATGAGATATATGCTCGTTGAAAAGAACGGAACTGCTGTACGATGATAAAGAATTCAAGAACGAAAGTAATCTAATCGAGGAAATCAACGATTGTGAAAGAGAAGTGCAATGTCCTCCAATCATGAGACACGATAGGTTTATTTATAAATATATAAATCTTCTGCTACCAGTCACGATTTCTCTTTATTTTACTTTTCGTACTGGTTTGTTTATAAATCGTGACTGGTAGCAGAAGATTTATTTATTTATAAACAAGCCTATTGTTTCTACAGTCGCAGGCTTTCAAAAACCATTTATAATGGATCAAATAAGATCATGAGACATGAATTTGAACATGCCCTTTGAAGTCTCAAAGTAAGAAAAGCAACTCGTGTCGATTGCGTTCCTGCAGATCTGCTGAAAAAATTAGTTAAAAACTTGAAAGACCAATTATTAAGCGTGATAAATGACTGCTACGAAAGAGGAATAACGACAGAATACTTCACACAATGCGAAAGAATTACCATGCCTAAAATAGGGGAGGCAGTTGAGCGAAACTGTTATAGAATACTATCAATGTTATCGCATATCAGTGTCATCACGTGTAATATAATACTTTCCTAGCACAGCATAAGAAAAGTTTCGGATGCCTAAATTATCATATCAGCGATGAAATAAACTCGTATACTTTCAGTAAATGCCAAAGATGAAATTTGATCGCTCTAGATAGGTACTTAGCGTTATATTCTGCGAGAGCCATCATTTGCGGTAAAATTGTCGAGCCGTATCTGAGGACAAGGGAGCGACAAAATGACAGGACGCTAAGAACTGGCCAGCGAGGCAGTGACATTGAGAGGGGCACAGGAGACCGCCTGATAGGAATATAGAAGCGGCGCGGGCGCGTCTTCACGTGACACCCATGCGGAGGCGATAGCGTGATTCACGCTTTCAAGGCCTAGGTCCTAGGACAACGGCGGATTCCAAGACGCAGAGAGGACCAAATGTAGCCCGTAGGCAGCGCCGAAACAGTTACGGTAAACAAGTCACAAATGCGTCAGACATCATTAAAGAACCACATCACAATGTACAATCTGCTACTTGTTCGTCTTACGAAAACAAAACTTACACAGGAAGACTGTAACCTCATCCTACGGACACATTACTTTAACTCTAGTCTTGCGCAAGGGACTTTAATGCATCCTAACCCGGCGCATCCATGTACATCCAGAACTGTACTCACCCTTTCCTTATACCCAGTGCAGCTTCCGCCCCAATTACGCTACAGACGTTCAGCTTCTTAACCTAATCCACTTCCTTTCCCTACGACTGAACAAACACCGTTACGCTATCTTTGCCTCCCTAGCCCATGAAAAAGTCGCTGACCTTGTATGATATGCTGGTCTCGTTTCTATGCGTTTCCAAACAAACATATCCGCCTTATAACTTCTTTTCCTACCTACCGCTCATATTTAGCCACCAACAGCTATACCCAATAGCGCACTTTCCAGCAGCGCTCCACGAATGGTTCTGCCTTGATGTCTGTATGTGCTCAATACAACTGATCTACCCTGCTGCGTGGCCTCATCTATTGGATTTAGTACGCCGACGACATCATCTTCCTTTCCCTCCACCTAACCTTCCTGGCTATCCAAGGATCCCTCCAGATTCACCTTATTAACTTCAACCACTGGTGTAACCTCAGCTGTCTCGAAGTCAGCCCGTCAAAACCTAGGCAAAAATCGTAGACACAGTACCTGTCGTTTCTATCTCCCTGTTTTCCAGTTACGCATCCATAGCCAATCCATTAGTGTTACTAATACATTAACACACACTGTATTAACCCTCGACCGCTAACTCGGCACCCATCTACCAACCATCCAACAGAAAGCTAATAACAATAATTACTAAAACCATTAACAAGCCGAATATTGGACTCGCCGGAGATGAAGAGATTGGCACAGGAGAGGAATTGGTGGACGGCCGCATCAATCCAGTCAGAAGACTGGTGACAAAAATAAAACACCTTATTAAGGGAAAATTTGTTGGAAGAATTTGGATGGCTGGATTTAACCCTTTCGGTACTACGTTGTAGCTCCATTGTCGAATCATTCTGTGAAGATGCAAGCCTATCGGATAGTTGTTGAATATATACAGCTTTATAGAAACATACTTCTGGATTTTAGTTTAGCTCAAATTCTGTTTCTTGTATGGAAACATACCATCCAAAATGGCTCTGAGCACTATGGGACTCAACTTCTGAGGTCATTAGTCCCCTAGAACTTAGAACTAGTTATACCTAACGAACCTAAGGACATCACAAACATCCATGCCCGAGGCAGGATTCCAACCTGCGACCGTAGCGGTCTTGCGGTTCCAGACTGCAGCGCCTTTAACCGCACGGCCACTTCGGCCGGCAAAAACATACCATCCGGATAAAAAAGTTGGTTATCTCGGACGTAGAAATAAAGTAAGATAAGTGGGGATGGGTGGAGAAAAGGAGAAGTCAGGAGCGGAATTGTTCAAGCAAAAACTACCTCCAACAGATCCTACGTTTGAAGTGTGGCATGTTATGGCTGTGAAACCTGGACTCTGGGAATTGGTGGAGAGAAGAAACTAAATTCATTCGATACGATATTGCAGTGCCTGTGTTATTCCGAATTACGGTTGAAAGTTCCTGCAGGCACTGCAATGTCGTATTTATCCGCCAAAACGGCGCGAGCGACTTTCAAATAAAATTTCTGTCCTGTATGGGAATATACATAATGGATGTACAAGCACATGGTTGACGCCACGAGTCGTGCTCGGATAGCCAAATGGTAAGGCGACCGCTCGCGGTAAGCGGGAGCGGGAAATGTTCCAATAAGTTGCCACTCGAATTCAAACATGCTCTTTCAAATCGAAACTGAAGAGTTTCCTCATGGCTCACTTCTTCTATTCTGTCGAGGAATTCCTTGAAAATGTAAGCTGATTCTTGTTGTATTGTCGATTGCGTTTACTTAAATTTGTGGATTGACTTTTTTCGGGCTCATAAACATTTTGTTTTTAGCGGTTATTACTTTTATCTTGTAATTTCATGTACTGACACGTTCCATGACCTTGGAGATTTGCTCCTCAATTTGGTACTACGGAACTTCACGTGTAAATAAATAAAAATAAATAAAGTGGACTGAGTTGGTTAGAAACGAATGGGGGAGGAGAGAACCCTATGGAAGTCAGTTGTCGAACAGCTTACTGGCCAGGTGCTGAGACGTGAGAGATCCTAGCACATAGCAATAGAGAAGTATGTTAGTGGGAAGAGACCAAAAGGGTGACTACGACTGACGTACGTAGACCAAATGATGGATGATGTGACGTGCAAGACCTACGCAGAAATTTAGAAGAATTTGGGAACGCCTGAGGAGTGAAGATCTCCTGCTAAGCATTCTTAGGACTGATTACTGCAGAAGAGAAGTAGTAAATTCAGACTTTGGTATGAAATGAGGAGGAGCAATGGACATCAGCTTATTCCTGAATGTAGATAAACCTTAGATCGTCCGTGGAGGGGAGACGACGCTGCACTGGACATCAACGCTGGTCCTTCCCACACAAAACAGAATTGTACCAAATGAATGGGCGTATAACACTAGTCTGCTGTGACACGTTATACGCCACTCTTGCCTAACTACTGAACAATAAGTCCTGTCACGTATAACATTAGTCTGCAGTCATACAAACTACTGTTACCCTCTGAAAGGATTTTGAGTTTTGACCGCGTCTAGTGGATGAAGGTATCGGACTATAATTTTGAATATGGTGCAATAAACAGAAAAACAAAACTTTGGGGGTTAATGAAAGTAGAAAAATTCACATACGGATGAAAAAATGAACGGTTGCCAGCCCAATTAGGCACATGAATTTGGAAATATATGTTTAAAAAAATTGAATGTTAGTTACTGAAGTTAATTTCATTAATATTTCCCTTTGCATAGCACACAGGATAGAAGTGGACACTAAGCTGTGGGTGGCAGTAGTTATCAATAATGTACAAACTAGTAATCATAGAAAGCAAAAATTGTACTAAACTTATACTAATAACAGTTACATCTACATCTACATGATTACTCTGCAATTCACATTTAATTGCTTGGCGGAGGGGTCATCGAACCACATTCATACTATCTCTCTACCATTCTACTCCCGAACAGCGCGCGGGAAAAACGAACACCTAAACCTTTCTGTCCGAGCTCTGATTTCTCTTATTTTATTTTGATGATCATTCCTACCTGTGTAGGTTGCGCTCAACAAAATATTTTCGCATTCGGAAGAGAAAGTTGGTGACTGAAATTTCGTAAATAGATCTCGCCGCTCGCCGCGACGAAAAACGTCTTTGCTTTAATGACTTCCATCCCAACTCGCGTATCATATCTGCCACACTCTCTCCCCTATTACGCAATAATACAAAACGAGCTGCCCTTTTTTGCGCCCTTTCGATGTCCTCCGTCAATCCCACCTGGTAAGGATCCCACACCGCGCAGCAATATTCTAACAGAGGACGAACGAGTGTAGTGTAAGCTATCTCATTAGTGGACTTGTTGCATCTTCTAGGTGTCCTGCCAATGAAACGCAACCTTTGGCTCGCCTTCGCCACAATATTATCAATGTGGTCTTTCCAACTGAAGTTGTTCGTAATTTTAACATCCAGGTACTTAGTTGAATTGACAGCCTTGAGAATTGTACTATTTATCGAGTAATCGAATTCCAACGGATTTCTTTTGGAACTCATGTGGATCACCTCACACTTTTCGTTATTTAGCGTCAACTGCCACCTGCCACACCATACAGCAATCTTTTCTAAATCGCTTTGCAACTGATACTGGTCTTCGGATGACCTTACTAGACGGTAAATTACAGCATCATCTGCGAAAAACCTAAGAGAATTGCTCACATTGTCACCCAGGTCATTTATATAGATCAGGAATAGCAGAGGTCCCAGGACGCTTCCCTGGGGAACACCTGATATCACTTCAGTTTTACTCGATGATTTGCCGTCTATTACTACGAACTGCGACCTTCCTGACAGGAAATCACGAATTCAGTCGCACAACTGAGACGATACCCCATTGGCCCGCAGCTTGATTAGAAGTCGCTTGTGAGGAACGGTGTCAAAAGCTTTTCGGAAATCTAGAAATACGGAATCAACTTGAGATCCCCTGTCGATAGCGGCCATTACTTCGTGCGAATAAAGAGCTAGCTGCGTTGCACAAGATCGATGTTTTCTGAAACCATGCTGATTACGTATCAATAGATCATTACTTGAGCCAGTACTGAAATGTTAATGCAAGAAGTGCAGGCCTAAAGATAGACCTGAGGGGCCTCTGTCTTAACTGACAAGTAAAAACCACAAATAAAGATAAATGATACTACAATTACACTGTTCATATCCCTCTGCTTATATTTGTTTTCCTTAGCAGCAATAATATTCCAATCATCTTTCTAATATGAGAAGAATGTGGTGGGGACCCATAAATTGGTATAGTATCACTCGTCAAGCTCTATGATTATTTCAGTTGCAAAATTTTATTTAAACAAAGTCACTACTTAACTTCACTTGGGCTAGTTTATATTTTACTTTTCACGAAAATTATTCAACACTGAGCTCAATTAACTTCAAAAAACATCATTCATGATAGTAATCAAGACTAAATTATGTTTCAAACGAGTTTAACTTATTTACCTTCTTCATCACCCGTGAAGCAGACATTTTAGACAGTAACATATACACAATCTGGCACAGTTTTTTTGCAAAACGGTATTTTGCAATAAGCTGAGAGTACTTTAGCAAAATTCTAACTAAATTCACTTTTGTTGATCCTTGCACATTTGACAAACATAAATAAATCTCTGGTTTATTTGAAACGGGATACTCGGTTTTATAAACACTTAGGGAGGGGGGGGGGGATCTGCGTTGGTTCATGATCAGGATAGATGATACGGTTCAAAACACAGATTTATAGCATTTGGATTATTATTAAAATTCCTCACACAAATTAACTGGTCCATGCTCTGATACATATCCGTATGCATGAAGTTGGTATAGCGTCGAAGTTGTGGCAAGCGACGTGGCGGCTAACTCTACTCATGGCTCTTGATGTTTGAATACTTATGAAATTTCTTCTTGGCGACGGTTATTCAACTTATTAGAGCCATTCCATATTGCCGAGTGTACCAAGCATCAGCCAAATCCACATCCGTGGCAAAATTCCGTGCAAAGCTGACTCCAATTGCCTCTCTTGGCACCGTCGATGTATACCGTGCAACGGCTAGCCACCGACTGCGTACTGTTCCCACCAAGGAGCCGCCCAGTTCGACTGCCAAAACCACCTTTTACATAGCGCCATGCTACTTCCGCTGAAGAGAGACTTCCCTACGTCTTTTACATTTTACAATACTAGCGCCCTAAGCTTGAACCAGCTTCCAATATACATTCTTTCTCTTATAAATAAACACATACTATAAAAATTCATTATTTTAAACAGTCATTTATCTTACTTTAAATTTCCTGTCACTAACCAATGACCTTAAATAAACACATACTCTAAAAATTCATTATTTTAAACAATCATTTATTTTTTCCATGTATATATATATTTTTTTATTTTCGATTATTCCCTTTTGAGAGAGCGATTGAACTTGAGTAGTCATGATTTCTTCTTCTTTCTTCGTTATTCCCAAATTCTCTTCATACGTTCACTATGTTCTCTCTTGCGATCTCCGACCATCTTTTTCCCGTTCTGTTCTCCTTATGTTCTTGTTTAAGTGTGTGTTTCTGTATGATGTTTCTAAACTGCTCTCTGTTGTTTATGTTGTCTTGTGTGATCCCCAGTTCTTTAATGTCTTCTTCTGCTTCAGTGATCCACTTTGTCTTGTTTTTGCTCTTGTTTACTATCTTAAAGATTTGTCTTATGAGCCTGCTTTTATTCATCCTGCTGATATGTCCATAAAATTTCATCCTTTTCTTTCTAATGGTGTCTGTTATTGTTTCTATGTCTTTGTAAATCTCTCTAGTTGGCCTCTTCATCCAAATTCCTTCCCGAAACACTGGTCCATATATTTACCTCAGAATTTTTCTTTCCTGCTTTTCAATTTCTCTGATCTTAGTATGACCATGAAACACTGTAGCTTCTGCAGCATAAAGTGCTTGTGGTAGGAATACTGTGTTGTGATGCCTTAGTGTCGCATTGACAGAAATAGATTTCTTATTATAGTGTTTCCAAGTGAGCTTATATGCTTTTTGTAATCTGGAGATAATACCCTTATTGGCTATTGAGTTCTGTCCTGATGGTTGGATTATCTCTCCCAGATACCTGAAGAGGGCAACATGTGCCACTTTCCCGTATTGAGTAGTAATGGGGAGATTACCTACAGGTTTGTTTTCCATATACTGTGTTTTCTCGTAGGAGATTTGTAGCCCAGTTTTCTGTGAGATTTCGTGTAGTTTTTCCAATGCAAGTTTGACTTCCTCTCTATTGTTCGTTATAATGGCAAGATCGTCCACGAAAGCCAGACACTGCACCCTAATTCTCTGCTCTTTTTTAATTCCAAGCTGAATTCCTTTTATTTCCTTTTCCCATGTCCTCACAATTTTTTCCAGAACAATGTTAAACAGAAGTGGGGACATTCCATCTCCTTGGCGAACACCAGTATGAATATGAAATGCTTCTGATGTTTATCACATGAATTTAACCTTGGAGGTTGTATCTGTTATTGAATACTTGACCTTGTTTTGCTGTCAATCCTGAACTCCTCTAAGGTGTGAAATAATGTTTGTCTGTCTAGCGGTTCTAGGCGCTCAGTCCGGAACCGCGCGACTGCTACTGTCGCAGGTTCGAATCCTGCCTCGGGCATGGATGTGTGTGATGTCCTTAGGTTAGTTACGTTTAAGTAGTTCTAAGTTCTAGGGGACTGATGACCACAGATGTTAAGTCCCATTGTGCTCAGAGCCATTTGAAACATTTTTGAATGTTTGTCTGTCTATTGAATCGTAAGCCTTTTTAAAATCGACAAAAGTTACCACAGTATTTCTACATCTTCTCATTTGCAAAATTGTTTTTAAGTTCCATATCTGTTCGATGCAAGATCGACCTTTGCGAAACCCTGCCCGATACTCCCCTATTAATTGGTCCGCTTGTTCCTCGAGTGTGTTTAACAGGGCCTTTGAAAGAATTTTGTATATTACAGGGAGCAGTGAAATCACCGGTAATTATTTGGATCGGTTTTTACACCTTTTTTCTGGAGAGGATGAATTAATGCACATTTCCACTCTGCAGGTATTTGTTCAGTTTTCCAAATATTTGATATAATTCTGTGGGTTGCCTGTGTGAGATTATTGTCATTTAATTTCCATACTTCTCCTATGATTCCGTCTTCCCCTGGAGACTTGTTGTTCTTCAAAGAATTGATTATTTCCTTTACCTCTTTAAGTGATGGTGAATTTGAATCGGGATTGGATGTGGGTTTTTCGAAATATATTTGTTCTGTCGGAGGCTCGCAGTCGAGAAGTGAGTGAAAATATTTAGCTAAAATTTGACAGTTCTTTTTAGGGTTGGTTTCCAGTGACTTTAAATTTCCTGTCACAAATGAATGACCTTAACTACCAAAGAATACACACTCCAATATCGGAGATACACAGTTACCTAATATAAACTTTCTACTAATCGATATAAGTGTTACAGATAGAACGCAATTCCACATAGGCGACACCTGGTCAATCCTTGCTTGCAAAGTTTTTCTGGTTAGAGCCGATGACAGTGGACTGTAAACGTGTTATGTGCTCTGGTGAACCACGTTTTTGCCCGTATGTGAATAATATACGGCATCGTGTCGTTGTAGACCTCGAAAGGTTATCCGGCAGGTTTACGACGCACGGTAGTGCAAGTGGTACGCGGCTCAAGAACTAGGGGACCTTCAGGTTTCTCCTTGTTAACGAGTACCATAACAGATTTTAAAGCTGATAGTCTGGGAAAAACTGTGAAAAAAGTTGATCAATCACAGATCTAAAAGAGTCCCAAATTTCTAGTGAGCTGGGTCCCATTGAAAATCGCTTATGCTGCTGTGTAGTGCTTTCCACCTGCAATAGGGCTGCTCATAAAATATAGGTATTTTCCGAGGAATGTCGATAAATAACGGCGACGCTTCTGTTCCCGATGTATCGATATGTCTGTCTCGAAATGCCAATGTCGGTTGCCGATATGTTTATTTTATATTATACTTTAATCCCAATGTTTGGTAAGTATTTGAAATTGTTCTTTCGAAATTGTAACAGAGCGTAATTTTACTTTCGCCAGGTGAAGGAGTCTGACTACTTTTTGAGCTTTCATCACGTCCAGTCTTTCACTTTGACTGTGTGAAGCATGTATAGGTGGCACAAAGAAGAAGTCGAGTTGCACTGGGAGGTGGCGGTGTGAATGAAAAAACAAGATATCTGATGTGAAGAAATAGCACACCAGTTACGTTAAAAACAATTTTAAGGCAACTAGAGTGCTATTTCTTCACATCGGCATTCTTCAGAAACAGTTGCTGAAACTGATGTATAAAAATCTAAATGACAAGTTGGTCTTTGCGGTGGGCGGAGGCATGTGAGGGGAAGTGCTGACGTAGTCAGCGCTACCAACAGAAACTACAACTTTTAACTTCACCATGCAATTTTGACACTACAACTGAGAGGTCACTGGCGTTTGCAGGAATGAAAAATCGTGAAAGACGACTTGAATTATCCCGGACAAGTCAGATACGTGACGAAACCGAATGTCGGACCCATCGGACACCTTTTATTGTGCCACTTACATGCAGTTACCATTATTAGCGAAGTGGCTATCCAAGTGTCAACTTGCATCGTTTTCCTTTCAATTTTGCTCTAAGAGGGATAAGCAGGCTGCTAGCTTGTTGATGTACAGAATATCTAATAATAAATCAATACTTAAATATACAGCTCTAAGGCCGCTACCTCGACATTTTTTCGATATAGCGATGTATTGATACCTCTTCTCGATAAATCGACGGCAGATAATGAAATTATTTTGAAATATCGATGTACTGGATCCCCGATGTTTTGAAAAATATCAACAGTTTTAACCTGCAACCGCGTATATGTTGAACACATGTTTGTAGATTTATTTCTGAAGTTGGAGAGACTGAAAAGCACAATAAATTTGAGGTCGAGTATTAATCTGGTTATTTTAGCTGCAGTCTTGTAGTTCTACTTATCGGTCTCAGGAACGTATGTGGAATATGCAGAACTCCAAGGGACTGGGTTCTCATTATAGGCCTAGTGTTGCAAGCCAAAGTTGTAGTTGCAGAAATCTTCCATTTATTATGTTTTTCACTTTTTAATACACCGTTTACAAAGAATATCATTAAAGCATATTGTAGTCGAAGGAATTCAAATTTTCAGTTCGAATAATTCTCACTATGATTACTCCACAAGCTCTACACAAAAACTTTTGCAAAAAGCTCCGTCTTGGAACACTCTCCGTGAGATCTCTACCACGTTACAGTCATGCGTCTCTCGGAAATGTTGGCGCCAAAACAAAGAAAATAATACAGAAGAAAAACTTACTATAATACTGATTTTAAATTTTACCATTTTTTGCCATATTTCAATACTCATATCTTTCCATCACATTTTCGATTAACAAGTATCTTGTGTTGGCCATTTCTTACAGCAAGTATGTATATACTGTAGTAATAAGCAAAAAATTGCGTTTTTGTATGCTTCACATGAATTTTTATTACTATACACAGATCCGTTTCGACTTTTTAACAAGGCATGCTCAATGGGTATCCCGGAATATTAGATGATTTTCAGTTTTCACATAGTGTTTTTTAGATTTAAAACAGTACACGTAAATATCTCACAATAAAATGAAAAGGTACTTACAGTAAACATCTAATTCATTAGTTGAAGATCATGTAGCTTTCCCCCATTTGTAAAACCTGTTGAAAGTCACATTTTTTAGTGTAAAATCATTGTCATTTAGTAACATTAATTCGAATTTTAGGAAAATCGGGGAAGTTGGCATCACTTACAGAACCAAATGACACACTAGACACCGAAAATGTCAGTCGAATTAATGTTATGTTACGAAATTACAATGACTATACGAAAAAATGTGACTCTGAACGGGTTTTACTTTTGGAGGATATATGAAAACAAGAAGTCGTGTAATATTCCCGGACACCCACTGGGAATGCCTCGTTAAAAAAGCGTGAAGCTCTACTGGATGTATTAATACAAATTCATGTGCCTGCAAAAAGGCGTTTTCTTACTAACTACTACATTTTCAATTACTTACAATTTTGAAATTAGGATTTTATATCGCTTCTGTTTATTTTTGCCCAAAAATTGTTTTCATCGGCCGAACAACATGGTTTCCATACAATTCACAGTTTCAAATAAAATAGCACGAAGAATGTGCAGGGTTTATCAAAAAGAATCATCCTATTTAAAAAAAAATCGTAACTATGTTATTTGAGGTACGCGCGTGAACAGTGTACTTCAAAAATGGCTCTGAGCACTATGGGACTTAACATCTGAGGTCATCAGTCCCCTAGAACTTAGAACTACTTAAACCTAACTAACCTAAGGACATCACACACATCCATGCCCGAGGCAGGATTCGAACCTGCGACCGTAGCGGTCTCACGGTTTCAGACTGAAGCGCCTAGAACCGCTCGACCACGCCGACCGGCAACAGTGTACTGTTGGAAAGAGCAAACTGTTGTGGATTGGCAAGACAGCCAACCCACTATGAGAGGAAGCCGAAAGGCACACGTTTTAGCTCACGCAGGCTGGCGTCAGGTCTGGAACAGGACAAGGAAGTTAGACTTTAGCAAAAAAGGACGTTGCTGTTGGAATACTTAACTTTAATCCGTAAATGGTGAACATCGCTTTTGACGGTACATGTTTTACAGCATCAATAGTAACTGGTAATGGCGCTTCGCTAGGTCGTAGCAAATGACGTAGCTGAAGGCTATGCTAACTATCGTCTCGGCAAATGAGAGCGTATTTCGTCAGTGAACCATCGCTAGCAAAGTCTGCTGTACAACTGGGGCGAGTGCTAGGAATTCTCTCTAGACCTGCCGTGTGGCGGCGCTCGGTCTGCAATCACTGATAGTGGCGACACGCAGGTCCGACGTATACTAACGGACCGCGGCTAATTTAAAGGCTACCACTAGCAAGTGTGGTGTCTGGCGGTGACACCACACAAACAGTCGAGCTTTACATGGTTGCCGTTCCGTAGCACCAGTTCTAGTAAAAATGTGTTGGAACAACAGAAGGCGATTTGTATTCTACGTTTTGCGCAGTGCCGGTCAGTAACAACCATTCAGTGTGACTTTCGTACTAGGTATGGTGTGCATCCTCCTACAGCACAGAGCATTAGACAATGGCATGAACAATTCCGAGAAAAAGGTTGTTTGCGTAAAGGCAAATCGCTGGGCAATCCCCGACTGTCCGAGACAGACGCCGACCGCATCCGCCATAGTTTCACAAGGAGATAACCTAAACTATCATAAGGACAAACACACACACACATGCCCGAGGGAGGACTCGAACCTCCGCCGGGACTAGCCGCACAGTCCATGATTGCAGCGCCTTTGACCGCTTTTTTTCTTTTTTTATCAAGTGCTCTACCAACTTTTTTTTTTGCTTATGTCATAGGTCCCTAAACTTACACACTACTTAAACTATAGATCTTAAATTAAATTTCCCTGGGACATTTAAGTCTCTAATTTATCTACGATAACTTTGGAAGCTGAAGAAGTAAATCAAAATTTATGCTGAGACCGGGGCTTTTTTTTTTTTTTTTTTTTGCAATTTGGAAACCATAAAATATAAAATCAGCGTAAAGGCCGCCCTTTTTTCTTTTCTTTTTTTTTGTAACATGAATAAAGTAAATGACAATCCTAGTCACGGGCGGGAGTGAAAATGAATTTATCATCTGCATCACAATCCCTGCATCACGCGGTGTCGCATCATAAATCTGGCAGAAAGCCATATAATCTTGATCATTTCTGCCATTGTGGGCGGTATGTATTTATCCTGCGTCGACCATTCGAAGGACCACCGCTCGGCTAATCCCGCGCGGCGAAATCCGCTCGCCGTGCAGCGCTACACCTCAGCATATCCCGATGACCGTCTGGCGTGTGTTGCGTCGGCGTTTACACATGAAACCATACAAAATTCAGCTACTGCAAGCTCTTCGTGAAGGTGACAAAACAGCAACGTGTCGAGTTCTGTACTTTCGTTCTTGGCAAGACAGAGGATGACAGTTTTCTTCCACGCTTAGTGTTTAGTGATAAGGCTACATTCCGTTTAAATGGAAAGGTGGAACGTCATAATGTGAGAATATGGGGCACAGAACAACCACATGAAGTTGTACAGTATGAGAAGGACTATCCAAAATTTAATGTGTTTTGTGCAGTTTCAAGGGAAAAGGTGTATGATCCAATTTTCTTTGTTACAGGAATCACATATCTCGATATGCTTCAGAACTTTCTTTTCCCACAGTTGGAGACTGAGTCGAACGTTTTCATTTACCGACAGGATGGGGCACCGCCGCACTGGCATCTGGAAGTGCGGGAGTTTTTAAATCAAAGGATTTCTGAACGATGGATCGGTCTCACTGGACCAAATGATTCAGCCATACATTACTGGTCTCCAAAGTCACCGAACCTGACTGTATATGATTATTTCTTGTGGGGGTTTATGAAGACTCGGTTTATGTGCCTCCATTACTAACAACAGTGAGTGAACTGAGGCATTCCATAACAGCTACTGTAGAACCTGTAGCTCAAGACAAGCTCGCTGCAGTGTGGGAACAATCTGAGTACCGCACTGACATATGCCGTGCATCTCAAGAGGGGGTGGGGAGGGGGGGCACATTGAACACCTATGAAAAGATATGAAAACAAACTTTTTGAGTTTCCCGCTCATCAAAAAACACAATTCACTGTATATGTTTATTAGTTTCAGAAACACAGACGCGCCAAGTCGGACGATTCTTTTGATACTCCCTGTACTTTCTGTGGTGTCACCGCCAGACACCACACTTGCTAGGTGGTAGCTTAAATCGGCCGCGGTCCATTTAGTACATGTCGGACCCGCGTGTCGCCACTGTGTAATCGCAGACCTAGCGCCACCACCAAGGCAGGTCTCGTGATACGAGAGAGCACTCGCCCCAGTTGTACGAGAACCTAGCTACAGACCAGATGTACGAAGCCTTTCTCTCATTAGCCGAGAGACAGAATAGCCATCAGCTAAGTTAATGGCCACGAACTAGCAAGGCGCCATTAGCCATACAGTGATTGTACTTAAAGTCTCCTGTGTATCGTCAAGATCGATGTACCTCAAGGATTAAGTAAAGTTAAGTATTAATCCTGCTCCGTACTTTTCTTCCTAACATTAATTACGTAGCCTGTTCCAGTACTTCACGCCCGTCTGCTTAGTCTAGCGTGCATTTTCAGCCATCTCAACTTCACGGTGTCGGCCCAGCTACCGACACAACACTTTCAATGAATTATTACGTAAACCATCTCAGAAGGGACATCTTTGTCCTCGAATGCTCGGAACCGCACGAAACCATGCCTAGACCAACACTAGAGCATGTGTTATTTCCTTGCAAAACTGCCGGCGCCATCAGACGGTGGAATGGTGTAGCTGCACCAAGTGCTCGTGATGCGGGAATGGTACGGCTGCGGTATGAATATGTCTCTGAAGTGTTGGCATGCGCTCTTCTGTGTAAACTGTGTACAGTGATATCATGAAGAGCATGAATCCTACGAATGTGGTCCAAATGTCGGGGACAAAGTTGCTACGTGCTGAATATGGACATGAAGGCTGGGCCGACGATAGAGAGTTCTTAGTTACACTATATATCATAATAATTCAGAAATATAATGGGAATGACACAGAAGTAGATGTCGATATGCTCGACAGATAGGATAGGAAGATGCTGGACCTGAATGTGACTGTTGAAGCAGTACATGTCCAGAGCAACAGGAAGCGTCCAGTCAAAGTGAGCACCAACTATCTCCACACAAACAATCGAGGCCCACTGTATTAGAACATATTGATGACAGGCTACTAGAGAACTCTTGTGAAGACTACTACATTCGTGGCTTAGCTTCCTCTAGCAGACTAATGAGTCGCTATAAGTGCATTAAAAGTAAATCAAAATGCAGATTAATTCTAAATTATGTAACTATCAAAAGGCCAGCAGGAACTCGTTTCAGAGGAAACAGACTATCGCAATTGAAAACTATAAAAGAGCATTTAATATCGCAGTTTGATAGAGCAAGTTCGTATGGATCTACAGTTCACTATTGACATCTGCAAATTTGGGCACTAGAAGCGTTTAAAATGGTTGGATTGGAAAATTTCAAAGCTTCGATTTCTTTTATCGACAATCTTAAAGCTGAATCTGGAATTCATGTAGGCATATTACCACATTTGTCACATGTAAGGAAACAGAAAACGATGGTAGCATACGCCAGAAGACACTACAACTTGTGGAGGAAGTGAACATGTTTATGACAGAGCAGAGTGTGGAGAAACGAAACGTTTTGAATTGCGACCAGAGTCAATTCCAGTGTGACATGTCTTCATCATCAGCACTGTCTCACAGAGGAGAAGTCACGCGGGGTAGCCGTGTGGTCTGGGGCGTCTTGTCACGGTTCGCGCGGCTCCCCCCGTCGGAGGTTCGAGTCCTCCCTCGGGCATGGATGTGTGTGCTGTCCTTAGCGTAAATTAGTTTAAGTTAGATTAAGTAGTGCGTAAGCCTAGGGACCGATGACCTCAGCAGTTTGATCCCATTGTCCTTACCACAAATTTCCAATTTTCACAGGGGAGAGAAAAATACAGCTAGTGTGATGCAGTCTGTAGATAGGTCTACCCACAGCTACACAACTAATGTTGCTTTATCAGTGACAGTCAGAATAACAAACAAGCTATGCATTTGTTTTCAAGGGGCAGAAGGCCGAAGCACAAAGCACTTTCGGCCCAAATATTTCAAAGAAACTAAAACAACCGACCCACGAAACGTTCATGTAGAGGCAACCGAAATTGGAAAAATGCCTAAAGAACACGTGAAACGTTGTCTAACTTTAGTCCTTGGCGAACATGCAACAAGTGAAAAGAGCCTATTGCTGTGTGATTTCTAGTCAGGTCATACAGGTCGTGTCCTTCTAGATGCAAGTTTTCCAAACGAAGATGTTGTGCTGAAGATGTTACCACCGAAAACAACAAAATATTGCCAACCCCTTCTTTCCGCAGTATAAGCTCTGTATCAGAAGGACTGCTGATTTTTTAAGACTACAATGTGCCAACTCACAAGTGAAGATACACGGTCGTTATTTCATCAACAAACTTCACTCTGTCATTTACAGTCAATCTTCTGCATCAAAGTGTACGCCTATGTTGCAATACGCTTGGTGAAGGACAGGCTATGATATTGACATACCCGTATCATCATTTGAAAATGTAATTAGTGTGGCTTTTCATATTATACTGCTGGAATGCAAAGTGATTTTGAACGTAAAAACGTGAATTTAGTGAGGCGTGCACTTTGTTTTAACTACTTAGTTAAAATCCTGCATCTGCACTATGAGGACTTACGTAAGCACTATGAGGTGTGTAGGATATGTCTGTTTCGCGCTATTATAATTACTTTAAGCAGAGAGTTTTGGCACTGTTGATTGGAAATGACATTTACTATGGAAAATTAAAGTGTGACATAACTATAGTATTAACAATAGCGTTAGTTTAAGTTTTGCACAAAAATGCGTTAATTGTAATAACACGCGGTTGAATTACTGTCTAGGACCCAAGACTTGCATATGAGTGACAGCTTTAATGCTATAAACCTGCAGTATATGTCGTCAGAACATCGATACCACTTAATAGCTTTAACGATCCAACCACGTCTCGATAAACTTTTGGTGTCAGTGCCGTATTTACGAGGTATAGATCTCTAGGCTGAACTTGTGGTGCAGGCCCTGCCAGAGGAAATTTTTTTAAAACTAAATCACAAAAATAGCATTTTAGAGCATTTTTCAAATTAAAGGCTTCATCGCAGCATTTAAGGTATAGTTATTAATTGTATAAAAGTTTACTATACATATGTGAGCTCCCTGCCGCCGTTGGATAAGCAGTAAGTAGCACTCATAGCTCACTTATTTGTTTCATAGCTTAATTCTCCTCCTCCCCCCCCCCCCCCCCCCCCCGTCCTGAACCATGGACCTTGCCGTTGACGGGGAGCCATGCGTGGATCAGCGATACAGATAGCCGTACCGTAGGTGCAATCACAACGGAGGGGTATCTGTTCAGCAGTTGCAGGGGCAACAGTCTGGATGATTGACTGATCTGGCCTTGTAACACTAACCAAAACGGCCTTGCTGTGCTGGTACTGCGAACGGCTGAAAGCAAGGTGAAACTACAGCCATAATGTTTCCCGAGGGCATGCAGCTTGAGTCCACTTCGGTAAAACATTCCGGAGGTAAAATAGACCCCCATTCGGATCTCCGGGCGAGAACTACTCAGGAGGACATCGTTATCTGGAGAAAGAAAACGGGCGTTCTACGGATCGGAGCGTGGAATGTCAGGTCCCTTAATCTGGCAGTTAGGTTAGAAAATTTAAAAAGGGAAAGGGATAGGTTAAAGTTAGATATAGTGGGAATTAGTGAAGTTCGTGGCAGGAGGTACAAGACTTCTGGTCAGGTGAGTACAGGGTTATAAATACAAAATGAAACAGGGGTAATTCGGGAGTGGGTATAATAAAGAATAAAAAAATTGGAGTGTGGATGAACTACTACAAACAACATAATGAACTCATTATCGTGGCTAAGATAGATACGAAGCCCATGTCTACCATAGTAGTACAAGTTTATATGCCAACTAGCTCCGCAGATGACGAAGAGATTGACGAAATGTATGATGCGATAAAAGAAATTATTCAGATAGTGAAGGGAGACGAAAATTTAATAGTCATGGGTGACTGGAATGCGATAGTAGGAAAAGGAAGAGAAGGAAATGTAGTAGGTGAATGTGGAATGGGGATAAGAAATGAAAGAGGAAGCCACCTGGTAGAATTTTGCACAGAGCGTAACTTAATCATAGCTAACACTTGGTTCAAGAATCATAAAAGAAGTTTGTATACATTGAAGAGGCCTGGAGATACTGGGAGGTTTGAGATAGATTATATAGTGGTAAGACAGAGATTTAGCAACCACGTTTTAAATTGTAAGACATTTCCAGTGGTAGAAGTGGACTCTGACCACAATCTATTGGTTATGAACTGTAGATTGAATCTGAACAAACTGCAAAATGGTAGCCGGCCGAAGTGGCCGAGCGGTTCTAGGTGCTTCAGTCTGGAAGCGCACGACCGCTACGATCGCAGGTTCGAATCCTGCCTCGGGCGTGGATGTGTGTAATGTCCTTAGGTTTGTTCGGTTTAGGTAGTTCTAAGTTCTAGGGGACTGATGACTTCAGATGTTAAGTCCCATTTTTTTTTTTTTTTTTTGGATAAACTGATAGAACCAGAGGTTGTAGAGAGTTTCAAGGAGAACATTAGGGAACGATTGACAAGAATGGGGGAAAGAAATACAGTAGAAGAAGAATGGGTAACTTTGAGGGATGAAATAGTGAAGGCAGCAGTCCTTGGGTAACCGAAGATATATTGAATTTAATTGATGAAAGGAGAAAATATAAAAATGCAGTAAATGAAGCAGGCAAAAAGGAATACAAACGTCTCAAACGTGAGATCGATAGGAAGTGCAAAATGGCTAAGCAGGAATGGCTAGAGGACAAATGTATGGATGTAGATGCATATCTCACTAGGGGTAAGATAGATACTGCCTACAGGAAAATTAAAGAGAATTTTGGAGAAAGGAGAACCACTTGTATGAATATCAAGAGCTCAGGTGCAAACCCAGTTCTAAGCAAAAACGGAAAGCAGAAAGGTGGAAGGAGTATATAGAGGATTTGTACAAGGGTGACGATAAATAGTTTGGACAAGAAGAGAATAGAAGCTTTCGAAATGTGGTGCTACAGAACAATGCTGAAGATTAGATAGATAGATCACATAACTAAGGAGGAAGTATTGAATAGAATTAGGGAGAAGAGAAATTTGTGGCATACCTTGACTAGAAGAAGGGATCGGTTGGTAGGACATATACTGAGGCATCAAGCTATCACCAATTTAGTACTGGAGGGCTGCGTGGAGGGTAAAAATCGTAGAGGGAGACATAGAGATGATTACACTTAGCAGATTCAGAAGGATGTAAGTTGCAGCAGGCACTGGGAGATGAAGAAGCTTGCACAGGATAGAGTAGCATGGAGAGCTGCATCAAACCAGTCTCTGGACTGAGGACCACAACAACAACAACAACAGTGTAAATTCGCGTCGTCGTCGTCATCTGTTTCTTTTTAACGGCTTGTGAGATAAAAGAGAGAGAAAAAAATTGTTAGCGATGGATATGGACTGCTCCTGTTGTGCACGGATTCAGGGGGAATTGGCCACTGTCCGTAAGCAGCTGGTAGCTGTGTTGGCCGTGGTCGACAGTCTCCAGGCTGTTGCCCTGGGCCACGGTGACATTGGGACACACGAGGCGAGCGCTATGGCGCCTCTGGAACCTGTAGCATCGCCTACGATTTCTGATGCCACTACGCCCTTGGATTCGGATGTCCCTGCCGGTCGACACTTGCCTGACGGCGATTGGCGAACCGTGGCGGGGTCGCGAATCCCTTGGCGGAAGGCGAAAGTTGGTGCTGGCCGCAAGGCTGTACCCTTACGCCTCCGTAACAGATATGAGGTACTGCCCACTACTGAAAGTACTTCTCATCGAGCAAGGGCGGCCTCGCCTGTTGCGGCAGTGGCCGGTCTTCCTGAGAGGTGCGGAAAAGCACAGAGGGTGGGTTTGCTTGTCATTGGGAGCTCCAATGTTAGGCGAGTGATGGAGCCCCTTGGGGATATGTCAGTTAAGGACGGGAAGAAAGCTAATGTGCACTCCGTGTGAATTCTGGGTGGAGTCATTCCTGATGTGGAAAGGGTCCTTCCGGATGCCATGAAGAGTACAGGGAGCAGCCAACTGCAGGTGGTGGCTCATGTCGGCACTAATGACGTGTGTCGCTATTGATCGGAAGATATCCTCTCTGGTTTCCGGCGGCTATCTGAGTTGGTGAAGACTGCCAGTCTTGCTAGCGAGATGAAGGCAGAGCGCACCATCTGCAGCATCGTCGACAGACGGATTGCGCACCTTTGGTACTGAGCCGAGTGGAGGGTCTGAATCAGAGGCTCAGACGGTTCTGCAAACGTGTAGGCTGCAGATTCCTCGACTTGAGCCATAGGGTGATGGGGTTTCGGGTTCCGCTAAATAGGTCAGTTGTCCACTACACGCAGGAGGTGGCTACACGGGTAGCAAGGGCTGTTTGGCGTGGACTGGTCGATCCTTTAGGTTAGGCAGTCTCCAGTCTCAAAGGGTTCAGGGCAAATAAATGACGAGAATCGACCGAGCAACAGTCGGTATTGTAGTTGTAAAATGTTGTAGCTCTGTTGGAAAAGTACCAGAGCTTCAAGCGCTGATAGAAAGCACTGAAGCTGAATTCGTCATAGGAACAGAAAGCTGGCTAAATTCGGAGATAAATTCTGCCGAAATATTTATAGAAGCGCAAACCGTGTTCAGAAAGGATAGATTAAATAAAGTAGGTAGTGGTGTGTTTGTGTCTGTTGGTAGTAGGTTTCTTGTAGCGAAGTTGAAATACATAGTTCTGCGAATTACTATGGGTAGAGGTTATACTCGACAGCCGTACCAAAATAATAACTGGCTCCTTCTACCGACTCCCTGACTCAGATGATATAATAGCTGAACGGTTCAAAGAAAATCCGAATCTCATTGCAAGTAAGTACCCCACTCATACAGTTAGAATTGGTGGAGACTTCAATCTACCCTCGATTTGTTGGCGAAAATACATGTTCAAAGACGGTGGCGGACAGAAAACATCTTCCGAAATTGTACTAAATGCTTTATCTGAAAATTACTTTCAACAATTAGTTCATGAGCCCACACGAATTGTAAATGGTTGCCTGAACACACTTGACCTCTTAGCCATAAATAATCCTGATCTAATAGACAGCGTCATAACGGATACAGGGATTAGTGAACACAAGGTCACTGTAGCGAGGCTCAAAACCGTATCAACCAAAATCACTAAAAATAAACGCAAAATATACATACACTACTGGCCATTAAAATTGCTACACCAAAAGAAATGCGGATGATAAACGGGTATTCATTGGACAAATATATTATACTAGAACTGACATGTGAACATTTTGACGCAATTTAGGTCCATAGATCCTGAGAAATCAGTACCCAGAACAACCACCTCTGGCCGTAATAACAGCCTTGATACGCCTGGGCATTGAGTCAAACAGATCTTGGATGGCGTGTACAGGTACAGCTGTCCATGCAGTTTCAACACGATACCACATTTCATCAAGAGTAGTGACTGGCGTATTGTGACGACCCAGTTGCTCGGCCACCATTGACCAGACGTTTTTAATTGGTGAGAGATCTGGAGAATGTGCTGGCCAGGGATAGCAGTCGAACATTTTCTGTATCCAGAAAGGCCCGTACAGGACCTGCAACATGCGGTCGTGCATTATCTTGCTGAAATGTAGGGTTTGGCAGGGATCGAATGAAGGGTAGAGCCACGGGTCGTAACACATCTGAAATGTAATTTCCACTGTTCAGAGTGCCGTCAATGCGAACAAGAGGTGACCGAGACGTGTAACCAATGGCACCCCATACCATCACGCCGGGTGATATGCCAGTATGGTGATGGCGAATGCACGCTTCTAATCTGTATTCACTGCGATGTCGCCAAACACGGATGCGACCATCATGATTCTGTAAACAGAACCTGGATTCATCCGGAAAAAATGACGTTTTGCCATTCGTGCACCCAAGTTCGTCGTTGAGTACACCATCGCAGGCGCTCCTGTCTGTGAAGCAGCTTGAAGGGTAACCGCAGCCATGGTCTCCGAGCTGATAGTTCATGCTGCTGCAAACGTCGTCGAACTGTTCGTGCAGATGGTTGGTGTCTTGCAAACGTCCCCATATGTTGACTCAGTGATCGAGACGTGGTTGCACGATCCGTTAGAGCCATGCGGATAAGATGCCTGTCAGCTCGACTGCTAGGGATACGAGGCCATTGGGATCCAGCACGGCGTCCCGTATTACCCTCCTGAACCCACCGATTGCATATTTTGCTAACAGTCATTGGATCTCGACCAACGCGAGCAGCAATGTCGCAGTACGATAAACCGCAATCGCGATAGGCTACAATCCGACCTTTATCAAAGTCGGAAACGTGATGGTACGCATTTCTCCTCCTTACACGAGGTATCACAACAATGTTTCACCAGGCAACGCCGGTCAACTGCTGTTTGTGTAAGAGAAATCGGTTGGAAACTTTCCTCATGTCAGCACGTTGTAGGTGTCGCCACCGGCACCAACCTTGTGTGAATGCTCTGAAAAGCTGATAATTTGCATATCACAGCATATTCTTCCCGTCGGTTAAATTTCGCGTCTGTAGCACGTCATCTTCGTGGTGTAGGAATTTTAATGGCCAGTAGTGCATTTGAAACAGCAGATAAAAATTCGATTGATGCCTTTCTAAGAGAGAGCCTCCATTCCTTCCAAGCTAATTATGTAAGTGTAGACCAGATATGGCTCAAATTCGAAGATACAGTATCGACAGCAATAGACAGATTCATACCGCATAAGTTAATAAGAGACGGGACTGATCCACCATGGTACACAAAATACGTCAGAACACTGTTGCAGAAGCAACGAAAAAAGCATGCCAAATTTAGAAGAACGCAAAATCCCCAAGACTGGCTAAGTTTCACGGAAGCACGAAATTTAGTGCGGGCGTCAATGCGAGATGCTATTAATACACTCCTGGAAATGGAAAAAAGAACACATTGACACCGGTGTGTCAGACCCACCATACTTGCTCCGGACACTGTGAGAGGGCTGTACAAGCAATGATCACACGCACGGCACAGCGGACACACCAGGAACCGCGGTGTTGGCCGTCGAATGGCGCTAGCTGCGCAGCATTTGTGCACCGCCGCCGTCAGTGTCAGCCAGTTTGCCGTGGCATACGGAGCACCATCGCAGTCTTTAACACTGGTAGCATGCCGCGACAGCGTGGACGTGAACCGTATGTGCAGTTGACGGACTTTGAGCGAGGGCGTATAGTGGGCATGCGGGAGGCCGGCTGGACGTACCGCCGAATTGCTCAACACGTGGGGCGTGAGGTCTCCACAGTACATCGATGCTGTCGCCAGTGGTCGGCGGAAGGTGCACGTGCCCGTCGACCTGGGACCGGACCCAGCGACGCACGGATGCACGCCAAGACCGTAGGATCCTACGCAGTGCCGTAGGGGACCGCACCGCCACTTCCCAGCAAATTAGGGACACTGTTGCTCCTGGGGTATCGGCGAGGACCATTCGCAACCGTCTCCATGAAGCTGGGCTACGGTCCCGCACACCGTTAGGCCGTCTTCCACCCACGCCCCAACATCGTGCAGCCCGCCTCCAGTGGTGTCGCGACAGGCGTGAATGGAGGGACGAATGGAGACGTGTCGTCTTCAGCGATGAGAGTCGCTTCTGCCTTGGTGCCAATGATGGTCGTATGCGTGTTTGGCGCCGTGCAGGTGAGCGCCACAATCAGGACTGCATACGACCGAGGCACACAGGGCCAACACCCGGCATCATGGTGTGGGGAGCGATCTCCTACACTGGCCGTACACCACTGGTGATCGTCGAGGGGACACTGAATAGTGCACGGTACATCCAAACCGTTATCGAACCCATCGTTCTACCATTCCTAGACCGGCAAGGGAACTTGCTGTTCCAACAGGACAATGCACGTCCGCATGTATCCCGTGCCACCCAACGTGCTCTAGAAGGTGTAAGTCAACTACCCTGGCCAGCAAGATCTCCGGATCTGTCCCCCATTGAGCATGTTTGGGACTGGATGAAGCGTCGTCTCACGCGGTCTGCACGTCCAGCACGAACGCTGGTCCAACTGAGGCGCCAGGTGGAAATGGCATGGCAAGCCGTTCCACAGGACTACATCCAGCATCTCTACGATCGTCTCCATGGGAGAATAGCAGCCTGCATTGCTGCGAAAGGTGGATATACACTGTACTAGTGCCGACATTGTGCATGCTCTGTTGCCTGTGTCTATGTGCCTGTGGTTCTGTCAGTGTGATCATGTGATGTATCTGACCCCAGGAATGTGTCAAGAAAGTTTCCCCTTCCTGGGACAATGAATTCACGGTGTTCTTATTTCAATTTCCAGGAGTGTAGTTTAGTGCATATGGAGTATCGTCCCAGTTGTGTGAGTGGATTCGTGATTTCCTCTCACAGAGGTCACAGTTCGTAGTGACAGACGGTAAATCATCGAGTAGAACAGAAGTGATATTTGGCGTTCCGCAAGGTAGTGTCATAGGCCCTCTTCTGTTCCTGTTTTACAAAATGATCTAGGTGATAATCTGAGCAGCCCCCTTAGATTGTTTGCAGATGACGCTGTAATTTACCGTCTAGTGAAATCATCAGACGATCAGTTCCAATTACAAAATGATCTAGAGAGAATTTCTGTATGGTGCGAAAAGTGGCAATTAGCACTAAACAAAGAAAATTGCGAGGTCATCCACATGGGTACTAAAAGAAATTGATAAATTTTTGGTATACGATAAATCGCACAAATCTAAGGGCTGTCAGTTCGACTAAGTACGTAGTAATTACAATTACGAGCAACTTAAATTGGAAAGACCACATACATAATACTGTGAGGAAGGCGAAAGAAAGGCTGCGCTTTGTTGGCAGAACACTTAGAAGATGCGACAAACCCACTAGAAAGACAGCCTACATTTCACTTGTGCGTTCTCTGCTGGAATATTGCTGCGCGGTGTGGGATCCTTACCAGGTAGGATTGACGGAGGACATTGAAAAGGTGCAAACAAAGGCAGCTCGTTTCGTGTTATCGTGCAATAGGGGTGGAGTGTCACTTATATGATACGCGAGTTGGGGTGGCAGTCACCGAAACAAAGCCAGTTTTCTTTGCGGCGAGATCTATTTAAGAAATTTCAGTCGCCAACTTTCTCCTCCGAATGTGAAAATATTTTGTTGACGTCCAACTGCGTAGGGAGAAATGATCATAATAATAAAATAAGAGAAATCAGAGCTGTAACGGAAAGATTTAGGTGTTCCTTTTTCCCACGCACCATTCGCGAGTGGAATGGTAGGGAAATAGTATGAAAATAGTTCGATGAATCCTCTTCCAGGCACTTATGTGTGAACTGCAGAGTAACCATGTAATGTAGATGTGGATGTATTATTTAATGAATTGAGAAGAGTAAAATGTAAAAAGAGTTGAAATCATTAACGTATTCATCACGATTTATTAATATGTGAACGACTATACATAGTCCACCAAAAGTTGATACTCGTTTTCGTGCAAAAATCATTTCTTTCAAATTTAAAAACAACGTATTGTAACTGTAAGCAATTGGTAGTAATAGAAATGTTACAGCGAATAAACTATTTTGTATAAAAATTATGTAGTATTTTTTGAAACGAATTTATTTAATTCACTTTGGAATATCCCGGTAAAACGCAAACGGTGGGAGCGTGAATTTGCTATGACGTCACCAGTCAGTAAGCTGTCTGAAGACGCTATGTATCTTACTTAAGATATACTGTACGTTTTCCGATGTACCTCGTTAACTTATAAATGTATGTGTAAATGTCTCTTCCGTAGCTTAAAGAGATCACGAGTCCGCGCCTGTCGACGATAAGTCGAAACTTTTACGGATCCTGATGTGGCTGACACCAGGCGTGGGGTAAATCACTTAAAACACCAAAAATTCCATTGACAGTTCTCTCTAAAACCTTAACGACTTTGGCAACCGAATTGCGACGCTTTCGCCCGAGTGCATCTCGGATGCGGTGTTTAGGGGCGTAGGATCAGCACACGCACCTCCGTTTTCGTGATACGGAGTGGCTACTACTCGGCCGAGCAACACTCAGCAGTACCGAGAATCGAACTCGGATCCTCCGCGTAATAGACAGACACGCTGACCACTGAGCTGCATCCCGCCCCCCTTAATCCTATTAGACGCGGAGTGTGTAGTGCCCGCTACCTGCAGCCGGCGCTGCTGTTGCAGGCACGGTGCTGTGCGCGTGCATCGTGGTGTGCAACCTGGCGGTGATCCGCGCGCTGTGCCAGCTGGGCTGCCGCGGCCGGCGCCGGCGCCTCGGGGTGCGCATCCTGCGCCACGCCAGCCGCCACGGCGAGCCGGGCGCCGCTTCCGAGATCATGTACAACGCCGCCACCACCGAGGAGGTCGCCTTCGCGCGCCTCATGGCCGTGCTCTGCATCATGTTCGTTGTGTGCTGGGTGCCGCAGCTGGTACGCTCTCTCTTTACTTCCCTTCACTTTGTAGCGCACTACCGCATTATTTATCATCGTCTGTGCTTATACAGTTCATTTCGAACCTTCGCCTCTTCTAGAATTGTACACAAGTTTTCACTCTTCTCCCCTCGAGCTTTCCATCCCAGCAACCCATTCTCTGCAGTTCTCCGCCAATCTAAATATCTCTCTTAACCATTTGAGTACACGGTGTTGCCGAGTTACATATTTATTTCAATTTTCTTAGTCCGTATCCTCGTGCCCTCTTACTCTCTCCGTTTCCTTCCACCCTCTCTCCATCCGCTTCCCCCTCCCTCTGTCCACCTTCTCCATCACCCATTCACTGCCCGTCTCCTCAAGTCCCTCTCTCCGTGCGACTTCAACTCCTCCCTCACTCTGTCTATCTGCTCCTCCTCGGTCTTTCTCTGTCAGTTTCCTTCACCTCCTCTATCCATCTGTTTTCCTCCCTCCCACTGTCCACCTTCTCCATCACCCCTGCTCTGCCCGTGTCCTCCAGCCACTTTCTCTGTGCGTCTTCTACTTCTGTCTCTGTCTATCCGCTCCTCCTCGCTCTTTCTCTGTCAGTTTCCTTCCACACTCTATCCAGCTCCTTCCTACTCCATGTGTCCATCTTCTCCATCACCCGTGTTCTGCCAATGTCCTCCAGCCCGCCTCTCTGTGCGTCTTCTACTCCTCCCTCTCTCTGTCTATCTGCTCCTCCTCGGTCATTCTCTGTCCGTTTCCTTCCCCCTCTGTCCATCCGCTTCCCACTCCCATTGTCCATCTTCTCCAACACCCCTGCTCTGTCCGTGACCTCCAGCCTTTCTCTCTGTGCGTCTTCTACTCCTCCCTCTCTCTGTCTATCTGCTCCTCCTCGCTATTTCTCAGTCCGTTTCCTTCCCCCCTCTGTCCATCCGCTTCCCACTCCCTCTGTCCATCTTCTCCAATACCCCTGCTCTGCCCGTGTCCTCCAGCCCCTCTCTTTGTGCGTGTTCTACTCCTCCCTCTCTCTGTCTATCTGCTCCTCCTCGGTTTTTCTCAGTGCGTTTCCTTCCCGCCTCTGTCCATCTGCGTCCCACTCCCTCTGTCCAGCTTCTCCTTCACTTCTCCTCTGTCCATTTCCTTCAGCCCCTCTATCCATCGGCCTTCCCCCCTCCCTCTTTCCGCCTTCTCCATCACCCCAGCTTTGTGCGTTTCCTTCACCCCCTTTACCCATCTGCTTTCCCCCATCCCTGTGTCCACCTTCTCTGTCACCCCTGCTCTGCCCGTGTCCTCCAGCCCCTCTCTCTGTGTATCTTCTACGCCTCCCTCTCTCTGTCTATCTGCTCCTCCTCGCTCTTTCGCTGTCCGTTTCTTTCCCCCCTCAGTCCATCCGCTACCCACTCCCTCTGTCCACCTTCTCCAAGACCCCTGCTCTTCCCATGTCCACCAGCCCCTCTCTCTGTGCTTCTTCTACTTCTACCTCTCTCTGTCTCTCTGCTCCGCCTCGCTCTTTCTCTGTCCCTTTCCTTCCCCCCTCGGTCCATGTGCTTCCCACTCCTCCTATCCAGCTTCTCCATCATCCCTGCTCTGTCAGTTTCTTTCACCCCCTCTATCCATCTGCCTTCCCCCCTGCCTTTGTCCACTTTCTCCATCACCCCATCTTTGACCGTTTCCTTCACCCCTTCTATCCATCTGCTTTCCCCCATACCTCTGTCCACCTTCTCCGTCACCTCTCCATTGCCCATGTCCTCCAGCCCCTCTCTCTGTGCATCTTCTACTCCTCCCTCTTTCTGTCTATCTGCTCCTCCTCACTCTTTCTTTGACCGTTTCCTTTCCCCCTTTGTCCATCTGCTTCACACTGCCTCTGTCCACCTCTCCATCACCAGTGCTCTGTCCGTTTCGTTCACCCCCTCTATCCATCTCCTTTCCCCCCTCCCTCTGTCCACCTTCCCATCATCCCGGCACTGTCCGATTCCTTCACTTCTCTATCCATCTGCTTTCCCCCCTCCCTCTGTCCACCTTCTCCATCACTCCTGCTCTGCCTGTGTCCTCCAGCCCCTCTCTCTGTGCACCTTCTACTCCTCTGTCTCTTTGTCTATCTACTCCCCCTCACTCTTTCTCTGTCCGTTTCCTTCCCCCCTCTATCCATCTGCTTCCCTCTTCCTCTGCCCACCTTCTCCGTCACCTCAGTTCCGCCTGTGTCCTCCAGCCCCTCTCTCTCTGCATCTTCTACTCTTCCCTCTCTCTGTCTATCTAATCCTCATCGCTCTTTCTCTGTCCGTTTCCTTCACCCCCTCTATCCATCTGCTCTACCCCCACCCTCTGTCCACAATCTCCATCACCCCTGCTCTGCCCATGTCCACCAGCCTCTCGCTCTGTGCATCTTCTACTCCTCCCTCTCTCTGTCTATCTGCTTCTCCTCGGTCTTTCTCTGTCCGTTTCTTTCCCCCCTCTGTCTCTACGCTTCCCCCTCCCTCTGTCCACCTTCTCCGTCACCCCTGCTCTGCCTGAGTCTTCCAGCCCCCCCCCCCTCAATCCGGGCGACTTCTACTCCTCCCTCTCTCTGTCTGTCTGCTCCTCCTCGCTCTTTCTCTGTGCGTTTCCTTCCCCTCTCTGTCCAAGCGCATCCCCCTGACTATGTCTACCTTCTCCGTCACACCTGCTCTGCCCGTGTCCTCCAGCCCCTCTCTCTGAGCGTCTTCTACACCTCCCTCTCTCTTTCTACCTGCTCCTCCTCGCTCTTTCTCTGTCCGTATCCATCCCCCCTCGTTCTGTCTGCATCCCCCCCCCCAATGTCCAACTTCTCCATCACCCCTGCTCTGCCAGAGTCCTCCAGCCCATCTCTCTGTACGTCTTGTACTCCTCCCTCTCTCTGTCTATTTGCTCCTCCTCGGTCTTTCTCTGTTCGTTTACTTCAGCCCCTCTATCCATCTGCTTTCCCCCCTCCTTCTGTCCACTTCTCCGTCACCCCTGCTCCGCCCGTGTCCTCCAACAACTCTCTCTGTGCATCTTCTACTCCTCTCTCTCTTTCTGTCTAACTGCTCCTCCCCACTCTTTCTGTCCGTTTCATTCCCCCCTTTGTCCATCCACTTCCCACTCCCTCTGTCCACAATCTCCATCATCCCTTCTCAGGCCGTGTCCTCCGGACCCTCTCTATCTCCATCTTCTGCTCCTATCTCTCTCTGTCTATCTGCTCCTCCTCGCACTTTCTCTGTCCGTTTCCTTCCCCCTTCTGTCCATCCGCTTCCCACTCCCTCTGTCGAACTTCTGCATCACCCCTGCTCTGCCCATGTCCTCCAGCCCCTGTCTCTGAGCGTCTTCTACTCCTCTGTCTCTGTCTATCTGCTCCTCCTCGCACTTTCTCTGTCCGTTTCCTTCACCCGCTCTCTCCATCTGCTTTCCCCCCTCCCTCTGTTCACCTTCTCCATCACCCCTGCTCTGTCCATTTCCTTCACCTCCTCTTACCTTCTGCCTTGCCCCCACCCTCAGCCGGCCGAAGTGGGCGTGCGGTTAAAGGCGCTGCAGTCTGGAACCGCAAGACCACTACGGTCGCAGATTCGAATCCTGCCTCGGGCATGGATGTTTGTAATGTCCTTAGGTTAGTTAGGTTTAACTAGTTCTAAGTTCTAGGGGACTACTGACCTCAGAAGTTGAGTCCCATAGTGCTCAGAGCCGTTTGAACCATTTTGAGCACTCTCCCTCTGTCGTTCTTCTCTGTCACCCATGCTCTGATCGTGTCCTCCAGCCCCCCTTTCTGTGCATCTTCTACTCCTCCCTCTCTCTGTCTATCTGCTCCTCCTCGGTCATTCTCTGTCCGTTTCCTTCCCCCTCTGTCCATCCGCTTCCCACTCCCATTGTCCATCTTCTCCAACACCCCTGCTCTGTCCGTGACCTCCAGCCTTTCTCTCTGTGCGTCTTCTACTCCTCCCTCTCTCTGTCTATCTGCTCCTCCTCGCTATTTCTCAGTCCGTTTCCTTCCCCCCTCTGTCCATCCGCTTCCCACTCCCTCTGTCCATCTTCTCCAATACCCCTGCTCTGCCCGTGTCCTCCAGCCCCTCTCTTTGTGCGTGTTCTACTCCTCCCTCTCTCTGTCTATCTGCTCCTCCTCGGTCTTTCTCAGTTCGTTTTAGTCCCCCATCTGTCCATCCGCTTCCTCCTCCCTCTGTCCAACTTCTCCATCACTCCTTCTCTGTCCGTGTCCTCCAGCCCCTCTCCCTGTGCGCCTTCTACTCTTCCCTCTCTCTGTCTATCTTCTCCTTCTCGCTCTTTCTCTGTGCGTTTCCTTCACCCCCTCCATCCATCCGTTTCCCCCCCTCCCTCTGTCCACCTTCTCCATCCCCCCTGTTATGTCCGTCTCCTCCAGCCCCTCTCTCTGTGCGACTTCTACTCCTCCCTCTCTTTGTCTATCTCCTCCAACTCGCTCTTTCTCTGTCCGTTTCCTTCCCCCCTCTGTTCATCCGCTTCCCACTCCCTCTGTCCGCCTTGGCCATCACTCCTGCACTGCCCGTGTCCTCCAGCCACTCTCTCTGTGCATCTTCTACTCCTCTCTCTGTCTATCTGTTCCTCATTGCTCTTTCTCTGTCTGTTTCCTTCACCCCTTCTATCCATCTGCTTTACCCCCTCCCCCTGACCCCCTTCTCCATCACCCCTGCTCTGTCCGTTTCCTTCACCCCCTCTATCCATCTGCTTTCAGCCCTCCCTCTGTCCACCTTATACGTCACCCCTGATCTGCTCGTGTCTTCCAGCCACTCCCTCTGTGCGTCCTTTACTCCTCCCTCTGTCTGTCTATCTGCTCCTCCTCGCTCTTTCTCTGTCGGTTTCCTTAATTCCCTCTATCGATCTGCTTTCCTCCCTAACTCTGTCCACCTTCTCCATTCCCCTGCTCTGCCTGTGTCCTCCAGCCCCTCTCTATATGCATCTTCAACTCCTCTCTCTCTCTCTCTGTCTATCTGCTCCTCCTCGCCCTTTCTCTGTCCGTTTCCTTCTCCCCTCTTTCCGTCCGCTTCCCACTCCCACTGTCCACCTTTGCCATCAGCCATGCTCTGCCCATGTCCTCCAGGCCCTGTCTCTGTGCGTCTTCTACTCCTGCCTCTCTCTGTCTGTCTGCTCCTCCTCGCTCTTTCTCTGTCCGTTTCCTTCCCCCCTCTGTCCATCCGCTTGCCTCTCCCTCTGTCCACTTTCTCCATCCCCCTGCTCTGTCCGTGTCCTCCAGCCCCTCTCTCTGTGCATCTTCTACTTCGCCCTCTCTCTGTCTGTCTGCTTCTCCTCGCTCTTCCTCTCTCTGTTTCCTTCCCCCCCCTTTCTGTCCGCTTCCCTCTCCCTCTGTCCAATTCTCTGTCACCCCTGCTCTGCCTGTGTCCTCCAGTCCCTCTCTCTGTGTGTCTTCTTCTCCTCCCTCTCTCTGCCTGTCTGCTCCTCCTCGCTCTTTCTCTGTACGTTTCCTTCACCCCCTCTATCTATCTCCTTTCCCCCCTCCCAATGACCACCTTCTCCATCACCCCTGCTCTTCCCATGTGCTCCAGCCCCTCTCTCTGTGCATATAACACTCCTCCCTCTCTCTGCCTATCTGCTCCTCTTCGGCGTTTCTCTGTCCGTATTCTTCACCCTCTCTGTCCATCCGCTTTACCACCTCCCTCTGTCTACATTATCCATCCCCCCTGCTCTGCCCGTGTCCTCCAACCCCTTTCTCTGTGAGTATTCTACTCCTCCCTCTCTCTGTCTATCTGCTCCTCCTCGCACTTTCTCTGTCCGTTTCTCTCGCCCCTATGTTCATTTGCTTCCCACTCCCTCTGTCCGCCTTCTGCATCACCCCTGCACTGCCTGTGTCCTCCAGTCCCTCTCTCTGTGCGACTTCTACTCCTCCCTCTCTCTGTCTGTCTGCTCCTCATCGCTATTTCTCTGCCCGTTTCCTTCCTCCCTCTGTGCATCCGCTTCCCACTCCCTCTGTCCACATTGTCCATCACCCCTGCTCTGCCCGTGTCCTCCTGGCCCTCTCTCTGTGCATCTTCTACTCGTCCCTCTATCTGTCTATCAGCTTCACTTCGCTCTTTCTCTGTCCGTTTCCTTCACCCACAATATCCATCTGCTTTCCGCCCTCCCTCTGTCCACCATCTTCATCACCCCATCTCTGCCCGTGTCCTCCAGCCACTGTCACTGTGCGCCTTCTACTTCTCCCTCTCTCTGTCTATCTGCTCCACCTTGGTCTGCCTCTGTCCGTTTCCATCACCTCCTCTATCTGTCCACTTTTCCCCCTCCCTCTGTCCACTTTCTCCAACACCACTGTTCTGACCGTGTCCTCCTGCCCCTCTCTCTGTGCTTCTTCTACTTCTACCTCTCCCTGTCTCTCTGCTCCGCCTCGCTCTTTCTCTGTCCGTTTCCTTCCCCCTTCGGAGCATGTGCTTCCCACTCCCCCTGTCCAGCTTGCCCATCACCCAAGCTTTGTCCGTTTCCTTCACCCCTTCTATCCATCTGCTTTCCCTCATCCCTCTGTCCACCTTCTCCGCTACCCCTACTCTGCCCGTGACCTCCAGCCCCTCTCTCTCTGCATCTTCCATTCCTCCCTATCTCTGTCTATCTGCTCCTCCTCGTTCTTTCTTTGACCGTTTCCTTTTCCCCTTTGTTTAGTCGCTTCCCACTGCCTCTGTCCACCTTCTCCATCACCCCTGCTCTGTCCGTTTCCTTCACCCCCTCTATCCATCTGCTTTCCCCACTCCCTCTGTCCACCTTTCCATCACCCCTGCATTGTCCGTTTCTTTCACCCCCTCTATCCATCTGGTTTCCCCCCTCCCTCTGTCCACCTTCTCCGTCACCCCTGCTCTGCCCGTGTCCTCCAGCCCCTCTCTCTGTGCACCTTTTACTCCTCTCTCTCTGTCCATCTGTTCCCCCTCACTCTTTCTCTGTCCCTTTCCTTCCCCCTTCTGTCTATCCGCTTCCCACTCCCTCTGTCCACCTTCCCCATCACCCCTGCTCTGCCCATGTTCTCCATCCCCTGTCTCTGTGCGTCTTCTACTCCTCCCTCTCTCTGTCTGTCTGCTCCTCCTCGGTCTGCATCTGTCTGTTTCCTTCACTCCCTCTATCCATCTGCTTTCCCTCCTCCCTATGTCCACCTTCTCCATTACCCCTGCTCAGTACGTTTCCTTCACCCCCTCTATCCATCTGCTATCTCTCCTCCCTATGTCCACCTTCTCCATCACCCCTGCTCTGCCCGTGTCCTCCAGCCCCTCTCTCGGGTGCGTCTGCTACTCCTCCCTCTCTCTGTCTATCAGTTCCTTCTCACTCTTTCTCTGTCCATTTCGTTCTCCCATATGTCTGTCCACTTCCCCCGACATCTGTCCACATTCTCCGTAACCCGTGCTCTGCCCATGTCCTCCAGCCCCTGTCTCTGTGCCTCTTTTACTCCTCCCTCTCTCTGTCTATATGCTCCTGCTCGCTCTTTCTCTGTCCGTTTCCTTCCCCCCTCTGTCCATCCGCTTCCCACTCTCTCTGTCCACCTTCTCCATCACCACTGCTTTGCTCGTGTCCTCCAGCCCCTCTCTCTGTGTAACTTCTATTCCTCTCTCTCTCTGTCTATCTGCTCCTCCTCGCTCTCTCTCTGTCCGTTTCTTTCACCCCCTCTATCCATCTGCTTTCCCTCCTCCCTCTGTCCAACTTCTCCATCACTGTAGGTCTGCTCGTGTCCTCCAGCCCCCCTCCTTCTGCGTCTTCTACTCCTCCCACTCTGTGTCCATCTGCTCCTCTTCGCTCTTTCTCTGACCTTTTCCTTCCCCCCTCTGTCCATCCACTTCCCACTCCCTTTGTCCACCTTCTCCATCACCCCTGCTCCGCCCGTGTCCCCCAGCCCTTCTCTCTGTGCGTCTTCTACTCCTCCCTCTCTCTGTCTATCTGCTCCTCCTCGCTCTTTCTCTGTCCGTTTCCTTCCCCCCTCTGTGCATCCGCTTCCCACTCCCTCTGTCCACCTTCTCCATTACCACTGCTCTGCCCGTGTCCTCCAGCCCCTCTCTCTGTGTATCTTCTACTCCTCTCTCTCTCTGCCTATCTGCTCCTACTCGCTCTTTCTCTGTCCGTTTCCTTCCCGCCTCTGTCCATCCGCTTCCCCCTCCCTCTGTCCACCATCTCCATCACCCCTGATCCGCCCATGTCTTCCAGTCCCTCTCTCTATGCCTCTTCTACTCCTCCCTGTCTCTGTCTATTTGCTCCTCCTTGCTCTTTCTCTGTCCGTTTCCTTCCCCCCTCTCTTCATCCGCTTCCCACTCCCTCTGTCCACCTTCTCCATCACCCCTGCTCTGCCCATGTCCTCCAGCCCCTGTCTCTGTGCGTCTTCTACTCTTCCCTCTCTCTGTCTATCTGCTCCTCCTCGGTCTTTCTCTGTCCGTTTCCTTCTCCCACTCTATCCGTCCGCTTTCCCCCCTCCTCTGTCCACCTTCTCCATCACCCCTGCTCTGCCCGTGTCCTCCAGCCCCTCTCTCTGTGCGTCTTTTACTCCTCCCTCTCTCTGTCTATCTGCTCCTCCTCGTTCTCTCTGTCCATTTGCTCCCCTCCCTGTCCATCTCCTCCTCTTCCGTTTCTTTGTCCATTTCCTCCTCCCCCCTCAGATTTGTGTCCACCTCCTTTTTCCGCCTCTGTCTGTCCATCTCTTCCTTCCCCCCGTACTCTCTCCACGTTATCATCCCCTCCCCGAAGAGAGTTTGCTGGTTGACATAAAAGTTTTCTGGGTTTGGTACCGCGTCATAATGTAAAAATTGCTGCTCCTGGAGAAAAAAGAATACGAACGTTTCGGCCTCGATTGCAGGAGTAATCTTCTGGGTCTTTTTTTTTCAGCAGCAGTAGTTTTTACATTATGACGCGGTACCAAACACAGAAAACTTTTATGTCGACTGACTCTAGCCACGGAAGCCTACGCAATTATAGTTTGCTGGTTCTTACCACTACAGTATTTCTTCCAGATAGTGTACCGCGTTTGGCTGAAATCGACCCCTGCGTTTAAGAGGAGGTTTTTATGCGCTTCTTTGGCCGCATACGCACAAGTCACATATACTTTACATATTTCACAATTGAAAATCCGGGAGTGCCTATCTGCGAATCAGCATCTCAGCTATATGGGCAATATTGTTACATATTTCACACATGTTTATATCCATATTCACCTGTATCTTTAGCGAATTTCTCCATGCAGTTTCGTTTTCGCGTAGCTCAATATTTATGACGTCATATCTCCTGAACTGTGTGTCCTAAAATGATGTAATGTTTCAGGTACATTCAGTGGTTTATGTGATCACGGTCTGCAAAATGTGTTGCGAATACAGTTTGCAGTAAATATGCAATAAATTAAAACTTAGTGCCTGGTGCGGTAATTTTACTGTACGATCAGCGTAAATGTAGTAAGCGATAGACTTTTCTTTTCATTCATCATTTTTTAGGGGTTGTCTGCGAGAAGAAGTTCCGTAAAGGTTTGAAATTATGTGTAAAGTTCGTTGCAAGTAACTAAGTGCTCCAGTTCTCAAATACTCGAGAATGAAGTCTGAGATTCGCGCGCCGTCAGCTGCACTCCGTTTCCACCCCCACCCCTATCCCTTTGATAGGCAGGTGTTTCTTACCAGTATAACGATTCTTGTATGTCACATGTGCATCAAGTTCGGTTGAAATCGGTCTATTGGTTTAGGAGGGGATGCAGAACATAAATACATACATACATTTTTATGACATGTATGAGTTAATTTGCTAATACGAGTTGCCAACCTTGAAGATAATAGTTGTTTTTAATGACGAGTAGGCTCTATTGACCGCTATTAATCTCCAGCACTTTTTCGAGGTAAAATTAGATGCCTCCAATGTTACCCACTATTATCTCTTACTGAAACTAATTAGGTCGCCTCACAATGAAAGACCGAGCGTGATGGTGCAGTGGTTAACACACTTGACTCGCATTCGGGAGGACGACAGTTCAAACTCGCGTCCGGCCGTCAGATTTAAGTTTTCCGTGATTTCCCTAAATCGCTCCAGGCAAATGCTGAGATGGTACCTTTGAAAGGGTACGGCCGATTTCCTTCCTCATCCTTGACGCAATACGAGCTTGCGCTGCGTCTCTAATGACCACAATGTCAACGGGACGTTAAACCAAATTTTTCCTTCAGAGTGAAAGGTTCATCGACTGAGACAAGGGTAAATTGCTAAATCCAAATCATCAGACCGCTCTGACTGTCTCGTAGACCCAGCATCCTTTCATGGGATCGACCAATTGCGGGGACATCGACGCCGAAAGTTTAACAACAAATAAAATTAGACAAACATTTCCGCTCACTTACATCTACCACATACAAAGAATA
This sequence comes from Schistocerca serialis cubense, assembly GCF_023864345.2. Taxonomy (NCBI): domain Eukaryota; kingdom Metazoa; phylum Arthropoda; class Insecta; order Orthoptera; family Acrididae; genus Schistocerca; species Schistocerca serialis. The sequence continues at coordinate 984,328,721 of NC_064640.1, read as the reverse complement.
CCGCGCAGCCCCGCCTCCTTGACGTGACTAATGCACGGTTGTGCGGCGGGGCTCAGCTTGGATGTAAGCGAGTTCCAGTCCTGATGGTGGATGAAATTTTCACTGGTGGTATTTGGCCAACAAAGGAAGGAGAGATTGTGGCGTAAAGTTCACGATCACCAGTTCCTGTAACAACGTCCTGCATTAAATTCCAAACCTATTTCCAGTCTCTCGTGAAGTAAAGGCATGTTTTACTGTTGATAGTGATCCGTCCGTCGGATGGTCGGTTGCCCCCGTGGTGCTACTTAAGAGGATTAGGCTATGTGCTGGCAACGGGTTTCACCCTCTCCCTTGTCTCATCATCATCATACAACACAAACTTAACACTATAGTCTACGCGCACCTATTACACTCACCTACATTCCACAGATACAACTCTCACATAACCGCAACAAAAGAGGCCAATGCGCACGGGGGAAAACACCCTTTCCGCTAGGCGGCCGATCCCACCCCGTGGGATATTCTAGCCAAAAATGCCATACGACATTTATTTTCTTAATTACGGCACATGCTGGAAATAAAGCGACAATGTAAAACGTCTGTGAAAAGTTAAAAGAAAAAGGCTAGTTACCAAGAAGGATGAGTCTGCGTGTATGGGGAAATGTCGTCGTTGAGTAATTAGAGGATGACTTAGCAACATTTCTAGTTGGTATCATGAATGGCATCTTGCTGTTAATGTAGAAAAATGTAAGTTAATGCAGATGATAAGGAGAACATTCTTGTAATGTTTAGATACAGTATTAGTGATGTGTCACTTGACACAGTCACGGTGATGTAACTTTCATGTGCATCGTTGCAAAACGATGTGAAATGGAAGGGGTACGTAAAGACGGTTATAGGGCAGGCGAATGGTCGACTTTTGTTTGTTCGTATACACTACTGGCCATTAAAATTGCTACACCAAGAAGAAATGCAAATGATAAACGGGTATTCGTGGGACACATATATTATACTAGAACTGACATGTGATTACTTTTCACGCAATTTGGGTGCATAGATCCTGAGAAATCAGTACCCAGAACAACCACTTCTGGCTGTAATAACGGCCTCGATACGCCTAGGCATTGGGTCAAACAGAGCTTGGATGGCGCGTACAGGTACAGCTGCCCATGCAGCTTCAACACGACACCACAGTTCATCAAGAGTAGTGACTGGCGTATTGTGACAGACCAGTTGCTCGGCCACCATTGACCAGACGCTTTTAATTGGTGAGAGATCTGGAGAATGTGCTGGCCAGGGCAGCAATCGAACATTTTCTGTATCCAGAAAGGCCCGTACAGGGCCTGCAACATGCGGTCGTGCATCATCCTGCTGAAATGTAGGGTTTCGCAGGGATCGAATGAAGGGTACAGCCACGGGTCGTGACACATCTGAAATGTAACGTCCACTGTTGAAAGTGTCGTCAATGCGAACAAGAGGTGACTGAGACGTGTAACCAATGGCACCCCATACCATCACGCCGGGTGATACACCAGTATGGCGATGACGAATACACGCTTCCAATGTGCGTTCACCGCGATGTCGCCAAACGTGGATGCGACCATCATGATGCTGAAAACAGAACCTGGATTCATCCGAAAAAATGACGTTTTGCCATTCGTGCACCCAGGTTTGTCGTTGAGTACACCATCGCATGCGCTCCTGTCTGTGATGCAGCGTCAAGGGTAACCGCAGCCATGGTCTCCGAGCTGATAGTCCATGCTGCTGCAAACGTCGTCGAACTGTTCGTGCAGATGGTTGTTGTCTTGCAAACGTCCCCATATGTTGACTCAGGGATCGAGACGTGGTTGCACGATCCGTTACAGCCGTGCGGATAAGATGCCTGTCATCTCGACAGCTAGTGATACGAGGCCGTTGGGACCCAGCACGGCGTCCCGTATACCCTCCTGAACCCACCGATTCCATATTCTGCTAACAGTCATTGGATCTCGACCAACGCGAGCAGCAATGTCGCGATACGATAAACCGCAATCGCGATAGGCTACTATCCGACCTTTATCAAAGTTGGAAACGTGATGGTACGCATTTCTCCTCCTTACACGAGTCATCACAACAACGTTTCACCAGGCAACACCGGTCACCTGCTGTTTGTGTATGAGAAATCGGTTGGAAACTTTCCTCATGTCAGCAGGTTGTAGGTGTCGCCACCGGCGCCAACCTTGCGTGAATGCTCTGAAAAGCTAATCATTTGCATATCACAGCATCTTCTTCCTGTCTTTCGCGTCTGTAGCACGTCATCTTCGTGTTGTAGCAATTTTAATGGCCAGTAGTGTAATTTTAGGGAGCTATAGTTCATCTATAAAGGCGACCGCGTGTAATAACACTACTGCCATCCATCCTGTAGTACTGCTTCAGTGTTTGTGACATTCGGAAGGTAATATTAAAGGCTCTAGGTCGGATTAAAGGAAGACATCGAAGCAATTAAGAGACTTGTTGCTAGACTTGTTATCGGCAAGTTCGACCAACACACTGCTATCAGGGAAATATTCCGTGAACTCAAATGGGAATCCCTGGAAGGAAGATAACATTCTTTTCACGAAACACTGTTGAGTATATTTAGAGAACCGGTATTTGTGGCTGACTGCAGAACGATTCCGCTGCCGGCAAGACACGTCTTGCATGAGGACCGCGAAGACAAGATAAGATAAATCAGGGCTTGTACGGAGGGATATAGAGAGTCATTTTCCCCTCGACCATTTGGGAGTTGAACGGTAAAGGTAAAAATTTTTAGTGGGAACAAGTCCCCTTCGCCATGCACCATATGGCGGCTTGCGGAGTATGTACATCGATGAGCTAAAACATTACGACCACATCTTGTTTGTCCGTCTGTGGAACAAAATACATCAGTGATTCTGCGTATCAGTGATCCGACAGTTTTTTGGTAGGTTTGCGGAGGTATGTGGCATTAGATGTCTACGCACAGGTCATGTAGTTCGCATAAATAACGGACCGCTGATTTGCGTTCGTGGTGATGGCGCACTGTAGCACGTTTCTGGCTCCGAGACATGGACAGTTATACTGCTAAAAGACGACATCGCAGTCGGGAAAGACATCGACCATGAAAGGATGCAGGTGGTTCGCAGCTGTCAGCGTGCCTTCGAGTACTACCACAGGTCCCATGCAAGCGCAGGAGAATGTCTCCCGTAGAAAAATAGTGCTCCCACCAGCCTGCGTCGATGCGCGCTGCACGTTTCGAGCCGCCGTTCACCTCGATAACGGCGTTTGTGGAGATGATTCAGTGTAGCAAAAATGTGATTCACCCAAAGAGCCGACACGTTTCCCTTGATCGACGGTCGAATCCCGATGGTCCAATATGCATTGCAGTCGTAATTGACGATGTCGTTGGGTCAACATGTGAACACGTAGAAGTGGTCTGCTTTGGTGCTTCATTTTCAACAGTGTACAATGAACGGTGTGCTCCGACACACTTGTGCGGGCACCAGCATTATACTCTTTCGGCAAAGATGCCACAAATCGCCAGAGCAGACATGCCTCGAAACCTCACGTTCTGTGAAAAGTCGTGGACGCCCAACCACGTAGCACCTAGTAGTAGTTTCATTGTCCTCCTACCTCTTCCCGTAGATGCTCACTACAGTAGCATGTGAACATACGACCAGCTTCGCCGTTTTCGAGATACTCGTTCACAGGCTGTGCGTAATAATAATCTGCCCTTTGTGAGAGTCGTTGTTGTTGACAAGTGATAAGCAAGAAAAGGCAAAGTTTAGTGAGTTCGTTCTCAGCGTGCAGATGGACGGTAACCATTACCTTTAACGTTCAGTGACCAGTGATGGGACTACGTTCCATTCGAGCGAAAAAGTGAACCGGGAACACAGTAGTCATACAAAGTATACCCTAGCCGACCTTGCGAGAGACTCTCCAAAGCTGCTTGTGTTTTGCGCCGCCCCCCCCCCCCCCAAAAAAAAAACAGACTGTTCGTTTTGGTTGAAAAGACGGCTACAGGAATTACATACTTGGAACGTTGGAGATCGGACTTTTTCCACAGTTGCGAGAACATGCCGAACATTCGATTTTTCAACTGGACTATCGCTCTGGCACTTGCATGTAAGAGAGGTTTTCTGAACAATGAGTTGCCTCGACGATGGATCAACCGTAAGGGGCGCATGTATCTCGCATTGCACCATTAGCCTCCCAAGGTCACCTCACCTCACAATATGTGATTTTTTTGTGGCAATTTGTGAAAGACTCCGTTTATTTGCCTTCCCTTCCAACATCTTTGGGTGGACAGCGACGCCCATAACAACAGTAGTGCGTATAGTGACTGCAGACATGCTCGCAAAAGTTTGGGACGAGTGTGACTACTGTAAAAAAAGGTAAATTATGGTTTAACGGCCGGCCGGGGTGGCCGTGCGGTTCTAGGCGCTGCAGTCCGGAACCGCGGGACTGCTACGGTCGCAGGTTCGAATCCTGCCTAGGGCATGGTTGTGTGTGATGTCCTTAGGTTAGTTAGGTTTAAGTAGTTCTAAGTTCTAGGGGACTGATGACCTCAGCTGTTAAGTCCCATAGTGCTCAGAGCCATTTGCACCATTAAATCTGGATGACTGGACGGGGATTTCCACCGTCATCCTTTCGAATGCGAGTCCAGTCGGATAGGTGCTGCTCCACCTCGCTCGGTTTTAACTATCTTCTGGATTTTTTTGTGCATACGGTGGAAGATACATTCAACATCTGTGAAAAGTAAATGAACACTTCGATCCTAAACGTAATTGTAAAAGGCTACCAAAGGTTGTATTTGCATACATTTAAAAGATATACCCTTATAAAACTAGCCACGCGGGGTAGCCGCACGGTCTGAGGTGTCGTTTCACGGTCCGCGCGGCTCCTCCCGTCGGAGGTTCGGGTCCTCCCTCGGGCATGGCTGTGTGTGTTGTCCATAGCGGAAGTTAGTTTAAGTTAGATTAAGTAGTGTGTAAGCTTAGGGACCGATGATCTAAGCAGTTTGGTCCCATAAGATCTTACCACAAATTTACAATTTTTTACGTATAAAACTGGTTGAGTCTTTCGATAAAAAAAATACTTTGTAGTCCTATGCGTAAGATTAAGTTTCTGTCTCCATTCATATGGACGATATAAGCTTATGAAATCGGTAGCGTGTATTAGACGCTGCGGTAGGTTGACAGATCCACATTGACTGTGTGATTATCCAGTTTCATATCAATTCGCCGTTCTCGCTCTTTCCTGGCGTTTATATTTCAGCAAAGCCTTTGACACTGACGACTTCGACGTTTTACTTGTCATACTTAGCAGCATAATTTCCGTACCAAGTGCAGTGCAGTGGATTGGCTCATACCTGACGTCTCTCCATCAGTGCGTCATGTCTGGCACCGTAAAGTCACAGTGGGGGCAGATAGTTTCAGGCGTCAACCAGGCTTCCGTTTTAAGTCCTCTACTACTTTCATTGTACGTAAATGATGTGCCATCCATCTGCTTTGTCCAACTGCAAATACGACATGTATACTGATGGTCTCCAGTGCAAAATCAATAAACCTGAAGACAGCTATCGAGAATCTCAAAACTCACCTGTGTGCACTATCAAAATGGGCCCATAATACAGGGTTAAAGCTCAACCCATCTAAAATCCAGGTGCTAATGGTTGCTCATTCTAGGCTCATTAGCCCGAAATATTGGGAATCTCTACCTCTTTAGCCTTAAGTAGGACAAATATCAACTTCTCTCCTTCAGCAAAGAGTCTAAATAATAGATGAAAGTAGAAATTGGACTGAGCACGTAACTGTATTGTGCAAGAAGGCATCAGCATCTCTCTATGCCCTACAAAAATATAAAAAGCTCTTCCCACTTGATTTCGAAAGAAACTAGTACAAACGCTTATACCTCCAGCTATCGATTCCAGCGCTGTTATCTTGCAAGCTATTTCTCAGGAAAGCTGACGACGCTTCTAAACTGCTATGAATTCCTGTGTTCGTTGTATCTGTGATGTATGACCTATTGATCACATTTCACCATGATATTCACAGCTGTCCTGGCTGCGTGCAGACAAGCGCAGAGCTTTCGATACCCTCTGTCGTCTCTACGGTCTTATATCTTTCCTCAACCTTAACGCTCTTATCTGAACAACATGGCAGAAATACCCGTTCCCATCAGAGCAACATCCTTTCTTTCTTTCTCCATCGTTCAGTCACTCTCTCGAAGTCCTTCTCAGTAGCAGGAACCCTACTCTGGAATAACTTCCTGAATTATATTAGATACCTGAATAACATCTGCAGCTTCAGAAAGCAGTTAAGGACATATATACTAAAGCACTCTCACTCCGTCGTCAGGCCACGAGTGGCCTACCGGGACCATCCGACCGCCGTGTCATCCCCGATGGAGGATGCGGATAGGAGGGGCGTGGGGTCAGCACACCGCTCTACCGGTCGTCAGATGGTATTCGTGACCGAAGCCGCTACTATTCGGTCGAGTAGCTCCTCAGTTGGCATCACGAGGCTGAGCGCGCCCCGAAAAATGGCAACAGCGCGTGGCGGCTGGATGGTCACCCATCCAAGTGCCGACCACGCCCGACAGCGCTTAACTTCGGTGATCTCACGGGAACCGATGTTAGCACTGCGGTAAGACCGTTGCCATATATACTAAAGCAACAATAAGAATTACAATTGTCCCTGTACGCACTCGTTACCCTCGTACATCCTTCTTCCCAATCAGACCTTTATCCTTTCTCAGTCTCCAATTTCCTTTCCTCGGAACTCGGTATATGAGAAAACATCTGCCTTGTACACCATTAAATAATTTTTATATCTATCACTACTGTTATTTTCGTCATTATTATTATCATTATTATTATTATTATTATTACTATTATCACTGTTATTTTGCAGCAGCTGCAGGAGTACAAGTACTGCTAGCATTAAGTTTATTAGTTCATAGTCAGTATTACTTATTCAAAATTGCCGCTTCAACCACTCAAATCATTTTAATACTCTTTTTTATATTAAAATTGTTATTTCTTAGGAAACTATGATGCAAAAGAGATATTGTACATGTGAAACCCTCGTCCGGTGTAAGACAGGGCTCAAGAGAGGGTCTGATGGCCCTAATCAGATCGAGTTCAATAAGTAAATAAATAAATACATAAAATATAACGTTGTACAGGGGCCACTGCTTATGTGATTTGCCGAATTTCTTTTACTTAACTTAGTGGTCAGATGCCCTGTCGCGTCATTTGTCAGTTGACCTAAGTGAAGTCGAGTGCGCCATTTGTCTGTGAATCGTATGGTATTTTCTGAGGCAGAGATTGTGGGGCGACTCAGCATTTGCCTACTAGAGCCTGGGAAACTTCCTCAAAACCACACCTGGCTTCGACCCGGATCTGGCTCCCGTCCTCTCTCGCAAGCTGGCATGCAGCGCGTTAATCTATACGAACCATAATTATTTAATCCTTTACCTAGAAATTTTTTTGGAATAAAAGACAGTAATGTATGGTTATTTTAGTTAATGTGGTAATCAGAAGTAACAATTTGAATTGTATATTTCTCGCCGTTTCGTTTTACAACGTGGGGTCAACTGGAAATACAGGGTTACTCATAATTACCTCCAGGGCTCGCGAAGACGACTGTGGAAAAACTACAAGGCACAACGAAAACAAACATTCATCATTGGATAAAGCATCATTCCAAGTTGTTAACTTACGTTAGAGGTGCTCAGGCTCCGTTTGTGAAGCGGCAAACGTCAGTATGTGCGTGCAATTCTGTGACACGAATTTCCTGGGAAAGGAGCGATAGCAGCTTTGTAAATCTGTTCTTTGTGTTGCCCAACTAATTCGATGCGACAATGCTGAATGGAGCAGAGGGTTAACAGTGAAACTTTAAGCCAGCACAACCTACAAGTGCCAGCTGTAATTATAGGAATTTCGTAAATCATTATTAGGCTTTCCTGTACCACGGGGACATTGATACGTAGCAATAACATGCAGAAAATTGCCACCAGTTCTCTGATAACCTGTCATGGGACACATATGCCCGGGTTTGTTTTTGCAAACTCATTTGTCGTAAACATTCATAATGCTTGAACCCCGCAGACAAAACTGCGGAGGTTGTTCTCTAATACGCCGGTGTGCAAAACCTAAGGACTAAAGTGACTTTCGCACGATGTGTCACTGCCGAGCAACATAACTCGATGAAACTTGGACCATACACAGAAAGATCTGCTACAATAGAGTACAAAAGATAACTAAATGAAATACGCAATGAGATGAACAGAAATGACACTTTTATTCAAAGACAAAAATTATACTGACGTCATTATGGTGCCCTGGATATTACAAAGGGCGGTACATACTGGTAGTTGTTAATAGGCTGTGTGACGACGGGATGGCATCGTGGCCACAAGACTGATACAGAGTTCTAGGAGCGCAGTTGACGCCCGCTATACGGTCGTTGCCGGCCGGAGTGGCCGTGCGGTTCTAGGCGCTACAGTCTGGAACCGGACGACCGCTACGGTCACAGGTTCGAATCCTGCCTCGGGCATGGATGTGTGTGATGTCCTTAGGTTAGTTAGGTTTAATTAGTTCTAAGTTCTAGGCGACTGATGACCTCAGAAGGTAAGTCGCATAGTGCTCAGAGCCATTTGAAACATTTTTATACGGTCGTTGGTACAAGTGTACGTCTCCTCAACGCATCCCACAAGTCGGAGGGAACGCGCGGGCCAGTCCTTTCGCCGAATATCGTCTCGTTCTCCACCTGCGTTGTTCGATGCTCGCGCATTGTCATCCACAACAACGACATCGGGGCGAATGCACGCCTAGAAAGACGCACACGAGAATAGAGTTCATTGTCATAATAACTTGGACCGGTGAGTATACCGTGCTCATATATCTGGAGGCGTCCACACACTGTAACACGTTGACCACCAAAATGATCACGATCGACAATGTTCGTGGGTGCTTACATACCCTCATATGGCGAGAAATGCGAACTCGTAAAGCACCGAGGAGCAATGTCGAACATGATCCTTTTTGGTGGTCCACGTGTTATGGTGTGGCGAGACATCCTGGTGGAGGAATGCAACGCCTTACCAAACGTACTCGTTACAAACCGTTTGGCCACAATGGATGCACGTTCTAGAGCACTGCCATCCTTGGTGATGACGCACCCCATTAAGAATCGTGTCCCACCGTTTGTTATGTTCAGAAACAGTGTCATTCCTATTCGTTTCTATACGTATTCCTTTCAGTTAGCTGTACCGGCGGTTCAAGTTTCATCCAGCTGTGTTATTTGGCAGTGACACGTCATGGGAAAACTACTTTCGTCCTAAAGTTTTGCACACCAGAGTATTTTACACGTATTTTGGTATTAGTGACCCGTAGTCTCCCGTCGCTTATTACAGAGTAGTGCAGTTATGTTGTATTCGCTGTATTGCCCAAATTACCTTTTTCTGTAAAGAAGACCAAATATCTTCAGTTCTAACATCCAATACAGGAGAATCAGTTTTCTAGTTGCCGCCTGTACTAGTACTGCCGAAAAAACAAACCCGAGACAGGACCGAGCAGAATTGAATGTAAGCTTCAGGGCGAAAAGTAAAGAGAGCGTTACTGTTGTCAGCAGCACGCACCGGGAGTGCACTCAACAATTTTGTTTCGAAACAACACTCAGCTCATGCCGTCGACGTTTCCAATGTTGTGCAGATATTTTCAGTGCAAGACAGACGCAGAGATAAAGGGGGGTACGAAATCAAACGAAATGCAATTATTCTGTAACTAGCCACTGGAAACCACGGGTGTCTTACACCAAAAATACTCAGATAATATCGCCGAACAATCTACAAATTTTTTTCATAGGAGGTAGAATTCACCCTGTATGTCAGTGTACATCTTATTTCGGAACTATCGAAAGTAAAGGGCTTCATTTTAAAAAGGCGTATTTGTTTCACCAAGCCGTTACATTAAAATAGAAAGAGTATCAATACATGCAACTCTCTTCACCGCATGAGGAACTACCGCTTGTTGACAACCTTGTTTCGATATTTGTTTTGTCGTCGGCAAATATAAGTGGTTCCTATGTTATGTGTATAGGACGCGTAATATAATTAGTTAATTATAAATGTTTCTTGATACGCTGAAGATGTCGATAAACGTATTTCCGTACGCGATAGTATGTGAAGAGCCAAGTATTTTTCTGTACACGTCAGTACTCATTATCGTTTTGTCTACTTAAACAACTATGTCCATTTTCATTATGAATTGTTCGTATTTTTACGGCGTTGTATAGTCCCTGGAAGAAGAAATACAATGTTTGACAATAGTTTTTTAAACTTTTTACAAACAGAAGTACACTGAAGCGCCAATGAAACTGGTACAGGGCATGCGTATTCAAATACAGAGATATGTAAAGAGGTAGAATACGGCGCTGCCTATAGAAGACAACTGTCTGGCGCAGTTGTTACATCGGTTACTGCTGCTATGAGTACAATGGAGAGATTATCGAGATTTAAGTGAGTTTGAATGTTGTGTTACAGTCGGCGCACGAGCGATGCGATACAGTATTTCCGAGGTATCGCTGAAGTGGGAATTTTCTCGCACGGTCATTTCACGAGTGTACCGTGAATATTAGTAATCCGGTAAAACATCAGATCTCCGACATCGCTGCGGCCGGAAAAAGACCCTGCGAGAAAGGGGCCAACGACGACTGAAGAAATTCGTTCAACGTAACAGAAGTGCAAATCTTGCGTAAATTGCTGCAGATTACAGTGTTGGGCCATCAACAAATGTCAGTGTGCAAACCATTCAACGACACATCTTCGATATGGGCTTTCGAAGTCGACGGCCCACTCGTGTACCCTTGATGATTGCACGGCACAAAGCACAAACATTTACGCCTCGCCTGGGTCCGTCAACACCGACATTGGACTGTTGATGACAGGAAACATGTTGCCTTGTCGGACGAGTCTCGTTTCAAATTGTATCGAGCGGATGGACGTGTACAGTTATGGAGACAACCTCATAAACACATGGACCTTGCATGTCAGCAGAGGATTGTTCAAGCTGGTGGAGGCTCTGTAATGGTGTGGGGCGTGTGCAATTGGAGTGATATGGGACCCCTGATACGTTTAGATACGACTCTGACAGATGACATGTACGTAAGCATCCTGTCTAATCAACTGCATCCATTCATGGCTATTCTGCATTCCAACGGACTTGGGCAGTTCCAGCAGGACAATGAGACACCCCACACGTCCACAATTGCTACAGAGTGGCTCCAGGAACACTCGTATGAGTTTAACCACTTCCGCTGGCCACCAGACTCCCCAGACATGAGCATTATTGACCATATCTGGGATGCCTAGCACCGTACTGTTCAGAAGTGATCTCCACCCCCTCGTACTCTGACGGATTTATGGACAGCCCTGCAGGAGTCTTGGTATCAGTTCCCTCCAGAACTACTTCAGCCATTAGTCGAGTCAATGCCACGTCGTGTTGCGGCACTTCTGCGTGCTCGCTGGGGACCTACACCATATTAAGCAGGTGTACCAGTTTCTTTGGCTCTTCAGTGGAGAACTACGATAAATATGAAGTCCAAGAGTGTCTCACAGTGCACGTTTCGCCCTGTTCCGGGCGTTTACTTGACATAGCAGACGAAACTAATTTCTGTCGTCTCTAACGACATTCATATGAGCAGTTTTGAAAAAGAGTACACACTGTAACCCATAACATTCGTGCTACTTTCACCGTATTCCCATTTTCCACGCTCCCGCATTCCATTGAAAAAGTGCTTCTATTAATAAAACGTAGTCTCTTCGGCTGATAAACACGTTACGAACATCGACCCTGCTGACAAATACTAACCCTATTGCATTCAGCCACTTGCCGAAAACCCTGCGTCGATATTGTCAACGATTCTCAAATGGTTTCCAATTACACAACCAAGTATTGGTGTCAAAAATACACATCTTTCTCCTTTTCCTCTGTTTCTGCCTCTGAAATACACACACACACACACACACACACACACACACACACACACACACACACACACACACGCACGCATACATAAACGCGAGTCAACCGTCAAGCTGCTTTCTTTAAATACCACGGCTTGACGTATGACAGATATCCCAGAGCGAGCGGTGGCTGACGTCTCACAAACAACGCTGCTGAACTGAAGAACATCAGTTACCGCGTCTCTCCCTTTATTGTAGTTAGTTTGTCATTGTCGGCTTGAATTTTTGTGACGCTTGAATTACACCATTACCACAACAAATATCTTATTTTACAGTCTCAATACTTCTATCTCACTGACTGGCATACAAGTCTTCTTCCTTAAATTTTAAATCCTTGTTGGCAATGAATCTCATTAACGGGACTGCCGAAAATTTAAAACGAAGTAGAAATCAAGGGTAATAAGCTGTCCTAGGTGATTACGCCAATGCTAACAATGTAGTTTAGGTCGTCAGAGATTGCGACTTGGTCTGCCTGAAAAGGGCACCAAATAATTGAAAATTATAAGACGAAAACAATGATTTGTCTGTTGTTTCAGTAGGAAGCTTCTAAAAAAAATTCATATTCACATTCATTTATGACGTGACTATGGCCCCACGACTGGAATTAACAGACTTCAAACGGATGAAATTACAAAGACGGCTAGAAGTACTTAAAAATCCATACATGGATACAAATTATAAAAATGAATGTATGTATATGTGTATGTATGTACGTATCGATTTCAACCAAACTTGGTACACATATCACCTAGTGACCGCTGTGGGGATAAGAACCACATACAATCAAAGGGGCGGGAGTGAAAAGGAAGTGTAGTTCAAATTCGCAAACTTTATTTGAGCCGTTTCTGAGAATGAGAGGAGTTAGTGATTGCAGCTTTACAAATAATTTCAAACTTTTACGAAACTTTTTATCATTGACAGCGACCACAAAATTATGAAAAATTTTATCGCTCACTACATTTTTGCTGTTCACACAGTAAAACTGCTGCATCAGGAATGACATCTTACGCTGAGGCGACAGAAGTCATGGGATAGGCTGGCTCTGAGCACTATGGGACTTAACATCTATGGTCATCAGTCCCCTAGAACTTAGAACTACTTAAACCTAACTAACCTAAGGACATCACACACATCCATGCCCGAGGCAGGATTCGAACCTGCGACCGTAGCAGTCGCGCGGCTGCGGACTGAGCGCCTAGAACCGCTAGACCACCGCGGCCGGCGTCATGGGATAGGGATACGCACATGTACAGATGGAGGTAGTATCGCGTACACAAGGTATAAAAGGGCAGTGAGTTGGTGGAACTGTCATTTGTACTCAGGTGATTCGTGTGAAAAGGTTTCCGACGTGATTATGGCCGCACTGCTGGTATTAACAGACTCTGGACGTGAAATGGTAGTTGGAGGTAGACGCATAGGCAATTCCGTTTCGGAAATTGTTAGGGAATTAAATATTACGAGATCCACAGTGCCACGAGTGTGCCGAGTATACCAAATTTGAGGCATTACCTCTCACCACGGACAACGCAGTGATCGATGGCCTTCACTCACCGAACGAGAGCAGCGGCTTTTGCCTCGAGTTGTCAGTGGTAACACACAAGAAACACTGCGTGAAATAACCGCATAAATCAATGTGCGACGTACGACGAACGTATCCGATAGGACAATGCGGCGAAATAAGGTGTTAATGGGTTACAGCAGCCGACAACCGATTCCAGTGCCTTTGCTAACAGCACGTCATCGCCTGCAGAACCACTCCTCGGTTATTGACCGTGTCGGTTGGACCCTACACGACTAGGAAACCTTGGCCTGTCAGAGGAGTCTGGATTTCAGTTGGTTAAGAGCCGATGGCAGGGTTAGAGTGTGGCGCAGATCTTATGAAGCCATGGACTCAAACTGTCAGCGAGGCACTGTGGAAGCTGGTTGTGACACCATTATGGTGTGGGCTTTGTTTACATGGAGCGGGCTGATTCCTAAGGTCCAACTGAACCGATCATTGACTGGGAATTGTTACGTTCAGCTACTTGGAGACCATTTGCAACCATTCATGAACTGCATGTTCCCAAACAACGATGGAAATTTTAAGGACAAAAATGCGCCATGTCATCGAGGCAAAATTGTTTGCGATTGGGTTGAAGACTTACCTAGACAATTTGAGCGAATGATTTGGGCAGCCAGATCGTCCGACATGAATCCCATCGAACATTTATATGAGATAATCGAGAGGTCAGTTTTTGCACCGGCAACACATTTGCAATTATGGGCAGCATCGCTCAGTATTTCTGCAGAGGACCTACAACAACTCGTTAAGTCCTTGCCACGGCGACTTGTTCCACTACGCCGGGAAAAAGGAGGTCCGATACGGTATTAGGACGTATCCCATAGGCTTTTAAAGTCAATGTGATTTATTTTACTTCTTTACTACAAACCGTACTGACGACATAATTTGCAGACAGCATTCACGTCTACCACTGAACGTGTCTACAAAAGTATATCATGTGCGACACATAGTTCAGGAGATATTAGATCATAGACTCTGTGATGCGTGAAATACTGCCACATCATGCATGACGTTTTAATTTATTACTTTTTTGTTACTAGCTCTGTTCAAAAAACATACTCTTACATACCATTGGATGGAAATGCAAAATTATATTATTGTACGTGTCATATTTCATATGATACGACGTCATAAATATTGAGTTGCGCGAAAAAGGAAAGAGGAGAAGATGGACAGAGAGCGGGGAGAACAAGAGGTGGAGAGAGAGTGGAGGGAAGAGGAGATGGAATTAGAGGTGGAAGGAGGGGAAGGACTGAGGGAGAGGGAGGAGACCAACACAAGTGGGCGGAACAGATGGACAGAAAGAGGGGGTGGAGGAGATGGAAAGAGAGGGGATGAAGGAGGATATGGGCAGAGAGATGTGGAAGAAGGAGATGAACTAATAGGAGATTGGAATTAATATGTACCTGGGCAATGCCAGATACTCAGCTAGTCCACAAATAAAATTACCTTGTGCCGCTACAGAAATACAACCTCAAAACTTAAGTCAATACTGTTATATAAAGCAGACTTGATATTGTCAAGGATATCAGTGTTTGTTCTTGAGTGGCTAAAAACAGTGACAATTGTGTGGAAGCGCTTACTTCTTCCGATCGCCAATAGATACAAATCAGTAGACATTTGTTTTGTATTAGCAGAAGAGCCAACACTGTGTTACGAGTGGAGGCCGAAATGCACGCGTTTTAGCTCACGCAGGCTGGCATGAGGAGGGAAGAACTATACTGACGTGAGGTCTGGAACCTGACAAGGAATGAGAATTCAGAAAGCGGACATAATTAGTTTGATACTTAACTTTATTCCATTAATGATGAACGTCGCTCTTGACGGTACATGATTCACAATATTATCTGTTCAGAATACATTCTTGAAGTAATTATAGTAACTGAATATGGCGCCTTGCTAGGTCGTAGCAAATGACGTAGCTGAACGCTATGCTAAACTGTGTCTCTGCAAATGAGAGCGTATGTAGTCATTCCTGAAAAGAGATTATTAGAAGAACATCAACAAATCTAAAAGAGAGTGGTAGAATGTTGCCATATTATATCTGGTGATGCTGACAGATTAGGGAATGAGATACTAAAAGAAGTAGAGGAGTTTTGTGACGTAGGCAACCGCGTAAGTGCAAATGGTCCAGGCAGAGAGGAGTAAATGCAGACTGACAATAAAAAGAAAAGAGTTTCTAAAAAGTGAGAAATCTCTTAACCTCAAACATAAATTTACGTTTTAGGGAGACTTCTCTGGAGGTATTTATTTGGGGTGTAGTTTTGTATGGAACTGAAACGTGGATAATAAACAGTTCAGACAAGAAGATAATAGAAGTTTTTGAAACTTGGTTCTACAGAATAATGCTAAGTCGAATAACGAATGACGAGGTACCGAATTGGACTGGGTAAAAAGAAATTTGTGGCACTACTTGACTGAAAGGAGAGATCGGTTCATAGGACACATCCTGAGGCATCAAGAAATCGTCAGTTTGCTGATGGAAGCATATGAAGTAACAATCGTAGAAGGGGACCAAGGTTTGACCATTATAAGCACGTTCAAATAGATGAAGGTTGTAGTCGTTATGCAGAGATGAAGAGGCTTACAGAGGATACAGAAGCGCGGAGAGCTTCATCAAGCCAGTCTTCGTACTGAAGATCTTAAAACAACATAATTGCATCGGAAACATTTTCACATTAATACCTGAGTACAAATGATAGTTCCACGAATGCACTGTTGTTTTTTTTTTTTTTTTTTTTACGTTGTTCATGCGATACTACCACCAATGAAATCTTAATTTCTTAATAATTCCGATGTTACAGCGTGTGCAGCGACCATCTAAGTGATGTTTCTGAATGGATGTGAGGAAAAAACCTATGAAGGAGTCTTACAGTTTGTACACAATGGCGACATTACAGTCACGCCGTAATCCGTAAATATTAAGACGATCCTCTGCGACATGTGATCGGCAAGGTTTAGAACGTACTTCACGGTGTGAATGGCAGGTATTGGCTAAATTGGTGGAAAGAAATTGGCCGTGTCTCTTTCAAGTGAACTATCGCGACATTTTTCTTAATTAATCGGGAGAAACTATAAAAAACCTAAATCTGGGTGACAGAGCGGGGATTTGAACATGGTCCTCCCACAGTCAATTCCAGTGTCTCAACCACTGAGTCAACTTACTGCTATTAGAGCGAGTGATCCCGTGCAGTGTGAACAACGTTAACACTGAAGCAGAGTTCTACTGTAGCACGATGGAAAAGAAGGATTCGATATTCTGCTATGATTTAGCTAATGGTATTAATAAACGGGTTGGAATCATGTACGCAGAACGACGTCCACAATATGACATTTCGTCCGAAAAAGAAGTTCAAAACGTTCAACAGGTTATTTCAGCGGCTTTGAATAAGAAGGATTGATTTCAAATGGCTCTGAGCACTATGGGACTTAACATCTATGGTCATCAGTCCCCTAGAACTTAGAACTACTGAAACCTAACTAACCTAAGGACAGCACACAACACCCAGTCATCACGAGGCAGAGAAATTCCCTGACCCCGCCGGGAATCGAACCCGGGAACCCGGGCGTGGGAAGCGAGAACGCTACCGCACGACCACAAGCTGCGGACGATTGAATTCACACAGTCTCCCCCCCCCCCCCCCCATCGCATTTTTTACTCACTTCATGGCAATATCTAATTTCAACCTGCAATGAACTATAGATTAGTCGAGGAAGTCCAATAGCGAGGGCTGCATATCCACATGAAATTAATCGTTTGGATTTCTTGATGTGGGGCCATTTAAACGTATAGATGTAAGCCTCAGCGATCGACAGCGTAGAGACGTTACAAGAATGTGTTTTCTATGTTCATGATTCTTAGTGCCGGCCGCGGTGGTCTAGCGGTTCTAGGCGCGCAGTCCGGAACCGCGCGACTGCTACGGTCGCTGGTTCGAATCCTGCCTCGGGCATGGATGTGTGTGATGTCATTAGGTTAGTTAGGTTTAAGTAGTTCTAAGTTCTAGGGGACTGATGACCACAGATGTTAAGTCCCATAGTGCTCAGAGCCATTTGAACCATTTGATTCTTAGTGTGACAACAGGTGGTACCCAACAACTCCTGAAGTGTCAATAGATACATGGCTATCATAGGGCAGAATAGGCTATCACAGGAGAGAACAGCCTGTACACCAAAAAGGTTTCGTTCCTGGACATGTGTTTGTAGGACTTTACTTCTAGTTTTGACCGAAACTATTTTCTGTAACAATATGAAACTTGTAGTTTTCACCAAGCCGTTTTTACGGACTATAAGACGCACTTCTTTCTTCGAAAGATTGCCTCCAAATTTCAGATGCGTCTTATACTCGAAATTAATATTAAAATGTCCTGTGTTTGATCTAAAATTCCCCCCAGTCTTAAAAATGACCATACATTCGATGCCGCGGGAAACCTATCTCTATCTGGCAACACTCGATTCAACTGACAGCAGCAGGGCACCGATGTGACGGTCGTGAGTTTCAGGAATTCACAAGCTTGCAAACACTGGCTCCCTTCCGTCCACCATCACAAACCCAGAACACTGTGTAAGCCTATGGTGCGTCATTGCAGTCTACGGTGCCAGTGAACTTGACTTGCAAGTGGTTAATGTTATCGGTAACAATACAATATTTTTGTTAGTAGCTAGTTTCGTAATGATAAGAAAAGTGTTCGTGTGACGCGGGATATAAATTGAAAGTAGTAGCACATACGGAAACGGAGCAGCTGAGCGGCATTTCGGCCCTCCACCAACAGAAAAAACCATACGCTATTGGCGGGCTAGTAAAGAAAAACTGAAAAAAATGAAGAAGACTAAATGTGCAAATAGAGGACTGAATGCAAACTGGCCAAAACTAGAAGATGACGTATTGAAATGCATTCAAGGACATCGGCAAAATGGTAATTTTCAGGGATTTTAAAGGTCAGTTCGGTTGCATAAACTAAGAATTTTTTAGTCTGGCTCTGCTGTCTAATGATAAAAATGGTAAAAATGTTATTTTAAAAAATGCTTAAAAATTGAGGTGCGTCTTATAGTCCGTATAATACAGTATGTTCTGTACAATACGAAACACTCTGGTTTAAACAACCTGTGCAACTCACAGACGCCACTTCCCACATTTCAAGAAATATATGAAAAATTGTGACATTTCTAAATGCAATGTATCATCTGCACTGAAAATCAGTCATCCAAAGCATAAATAAAATATCAAAACACATTTCTGGATTCTGAATTTGTGATAGGATTACGAACATATTTCAAATATACTCTCACGATCAGAAAAAAAGAACACATTAATGACTAGAGATAGAACACTCATATTCACAGTACATTTATAAAATGTTCTGCAGAAATGATTAGCATTCGACCCATGTTGGCCCGCTGATTCGAGGTCAATATCTATATCTATAAACGGAAGGTAATGCATCAGTACGACTTGGGCAGACGTGCAGGATGCCTAGCGGACATACACGCGAACCGTACCGTCAAATCAGAGATTTTGAGAGGGTGCGCATTATCGGCATGAGAGAACGTGATGCATCCATCCGGGAAACTGCTGCTTGTGTTGGACGAAGTGTTTCGCCAGTGCAACTAGTGTGTGCAGAATGGTTCACGGGCGACCGTAGAACACAACGAGATGGGCCAGGTCGCACCACCCAGACCACCCCCCGAGAAGATCGATATCTCATAGGAATTGCATTGCAGGACAGATCGGCGTCCTCATTGGCTCTGGCACAGCATGAAATAGTGTAACACATCGTACACTATCAGGGCTGACTGCATCCACACAAGACATACAGCGCCAACTCGAGGCCTTGTGGTGTGGGGTGCTGTTGGGTACAGCCACATATCGTAGTTGGTGCGTGTCCGGGGCACTATGACCAGTGTGACCTACGTGAATGACATCCTGCGATCCGCAGCCATACTCTTTCTGCGCAACACCCCAGACGCCATTTTTCAGCAAGACAGTGTACGGCCCCATGTTGCTGGACGAACATGTGTCTTCTTGGTGTCACAGGATGTCAGCCTTTTGCTCTGGCCTGCCAGATCACCAGACTTGTCGCCAATCGAAAATGCGTGCGATATGGTGAAACGACGGGTGCAGCACTGTGACCCAGTGCCAACCACCACAGATGAACTATGGCACAAAAATGGTTCAAATGGCTCTGAGCACTATGGGACTTAACATCTATGGTCATCAGTCCCCTAGAACTTAGAACTACTTAAACCTAATTAACCTAAGGCCATCACACAACACCCAGTCATCACGAGGCAGAGAAAATCCCTGACCCCGCCGGGAATCGAACCCGGGAACCCGGGCGTGGGAAGCGAGAACGCTACCGCACGACCACGAGCTGCGGACAACTATGGAATCAAGTGACTGCAGCACGGATGGATATACCACAGGACGCCATTCACGCCTTATAAGCATCGATGCCATCACGTATGGAACGAGTTATCAGGGCCCATGTGCGGGCTAACAGGAAACATGCTGAACCGAGGTGACTGAAATGCTAATCGTTTCTGAAGAACATACTGATGTGCATGTCCTGTGAATATGAGCGTCCCATCTCTAGTCGTTAAAGATGTTCTGTATTTTCTAAACATGAGTGTACAAAATTATTGTCGTACTTGACTGTGTCGCAAATAACGTCACTTCCCCGAACAGCAATACATTGCATTAATCGATGTGTGTTCTGATTAATGGCGGCTTCTCGGTGCTCCCTAGGAAGCGAACGACATTATTTTTTCGTAATGCTGCTTTCACCGCTGCAAGGGCGTGGGAGAGGGCTTCTGCTGGATGCCGAACCCGTGATTATGAATTATTTCCACAGTCTATGATTAGCGAATATCGAAGTTCATCCATCTGGCCATATTTGTCTGATCGCAGTTTGTCTGCTAAATATTACCTCATCGCCATTCAGACAAGTTTGGCCATCCCATTTGTACTCCCTCACACCCAGAAACACCTGTCGTTGTACTCTCAAACATGCTGTTGTTTCCTATGTTTAGATGACGCCAGAGGATAGTAGCGTCTGAGGTGTGTGTGATAAGTTGGTGCACCACTGCAGTGGTAGCAATATACTCAAGTTTCATATCAACTGTTTTATGATCCTACGAGAGTCATTAATTTGTGTGATTTTGTTCTAATTTTTGGAAAGAAGTGTCTACGTAACCGATTTCGACAGTTTATAAATTATTTCAAAATATGCGACTTAAACAATAATTTCAGAATTTTTTTCTTTCGTGTTTACCGGAATCCTAGAGCATATATAAGTCACAAACAGAGTAATAATACGGACGTGACTGATGAGCATAGCTCCCCATTCAGTAAAAGTCAACTGTTTTTTGATGCTTGATAACGCGCTATTAACTGTCAAAATGTATTAGCTACTCCCGACACTTCCAGAATAAACGCTATTATACAATATCGTAAATTCCTAATCAGCTGGCTGCGATATCACGTATAAAGCACAGCAAAGTTATTGAAAGACACGCGGAAAATCTGCCAAGTCTTAACGATCTTGAGTGTTCTTGCCGGTTTCATTATAACGAAGTTTTCGAAAGGAAAGCTTTAGGGTGTCACAAATATTGTTTACATTATCTGTTATTAGAGTATCAAGAAGTAGTCGATTCACAGCAGTGCTGCGGAAGTGTGTTTCAGTAAAGTCGCTGCCGAAGATCTCAGAGACGTCAATATCGCTCGTTAAGATCAGGCTTATGGGTAAATAAAAGCAGAATTACTCAGCCATTGAAGAAGACCATCAATTTTAAATCAAAGCCGTTATTGCCATCCACTAGAATCACCTCAGTTATATTAGAAGGAAACACGAAATAATAAGAACCTTTTTCAGCTGACGTAGTGTCGTATACCTAAGCAGAAATTAACTTCTCGTCGTGGCAATTTATCGGGAATTTGTGAGAAGTGTTTGCTCTAGTGTGCAGCCACTATGCGATGATCAAGTTCACACTTCGACCGGGCGAGGTGGCGCAGTAGTTAGCACACTGGACACGTATTCTGGAGGACAGCGGTTCAAATCCCCGTCCGGCCATCCATATTTAGGTTTTCCGTGGTCTCCATAAATTGCACTAGGCAAATGCCAGCATGGTTCCTTCGCAAAGAGCACGGCCGATTCTCCTCCTCAAGTGTCTGTAATCAGGGGTTGTTCTTCGTCTCTAATGACCTCGCCGTGGATGGTGCATTAACCTCTAATCTTCCTTCCTTCTTTCCCTTTCGCATTTCGACTCTCAATCTAGAGCGTCTAAAGTTTATTGCACTACAAGTATAATACGCCTCAAGCATTTTGACGTTGTGAACTATCAGTAACTGCTTTCAGTTAATCATACATCAACAGAACATTCTATTTTCAGTTACAGTATTGTAGTAGTCTATTTAAGTTCGACATATTTCGGAGCTGCAACTTCTCTTTCAAGGACCGCTTTTGTGAGTCATATTTTTTTCTCCTTTTCTTTGGGGAGGGGGGGGGGGCGGAGGGGAGCGGGTGGGACGATAATGACTGTTGTTCACTAAGGCTGAAACAGTGATATAATGGGCTATAGGAAAGCTATCGTCAACGATGTTAGTAAAATAATATTTTTCACCCTCGCAAAGAAAGTGAAAGAGATCTAAAACCTTGGTGTCGTTCCTAGAAAAAAAGTTCGGAAAATAACGAACCAGCCGAGACAGATGATGCTGAAAAATCTACGCACCACGTGTAACGTTACAGAGCTTCTGTTGTTTTTTAGGAGCAGACCGTCTGGAAAGATTTATAATTTGAGGTATCCAAATTCGCAAAAATTAAAAAAATGTTGAAGACGTAATACTCTTCTCTAAAACGAGTTCCGCCAGTAGCGAACGGTTGTGCTGATACTGTCTCATCTGGCTTGCAGCTGAAGTTGTAAATGGTCAGATAAAGACTCAGTTGAGTTCAGATATGTATTGTGGACATACCTTTCCATTTAATCCCATGCTATTTCGTCGCGGCCTCGTCCATCGCTATTACTTCACCAGAACGAAAAATGCTCCTATCGTAGCACAAATAAGTTTAATATGTCATGGGCGGAGTTAGGGTTGAAAAGAAGGAAACTATCTTTTCGACTCATCTGCCAGCTTCAGAGACACTTCAATCGAAACATCTTGACATATTCGCGCGTTTTACTTGGTAGTGCTAGTACCCATGTCGCTTAATATAAT
This sequence comes from Schistocerca serialis cubense, assembly GCF_023864345.2. NCBI lineage: Eukaryota > Metazoa > Arthropoda > Insecta > Orthoptera > Acrididae > Schistocerca > Schistocerca serialis. Next base: position 984,305,946 of record NC_064640.1, on the reverse strand, counting down.
GTAACGTGTCAAGTAAAGTAACGTGATACATGATGTCATGTCGTACAACACTCTGGTGGCCAGAGAAAGTGGGAGGACTCATCCTCCTGCTCACAAAACCAAAAACCAATCCCGGACGACGCGAGCTATGTGAACTGTGGCGCTATCGTCTCGGAGCACAGCATCACCGTGGAAGAACGAACATTGTACCGTGGGATGGACTGGATCGCTCAGGACGGTCACGTAAGCCTTGACAGTAATCCTCAGTAATGCGACCTTGCAGAAGTACCCACGATTCCCATGGAATACCACGATATTGCAGCCCAAATCATCACCAGAACCCAACCGTGTTTCATCCTTGGAACATAAACTCTCCCAGAAATTGGAAACAGTGAGAGACAAGCCTCATCCGACCAAATGATTTTCTTCCATTGCTCCATATTTCAGGTTTTATGTCTTCGGCACCACGTTATACAAATCCTCAGTACTGTGCCTCTTAGAACAGTAAACACTTCCGCTCCGTTGGGCGCGGAATCACCCAGCATATGAACACCAACAAGTTGCCCGCTTTCGAATTCACTTAGCTGCGACATAATGCTTTCACAACTACACAGAACACTGTTCTGACTACGAGTGACGCTTGTGTGTTGAGGACATTTCAGAGGTGCCATTCGTGGTCAAATACAAAAGCGCCATCTGTAAGCTTGGTTAGTACACGTATCTGTGTGGGGTCTTGCCCACTCGTTGCTTACAGGGTGCGTAAGGGATGTTGCGTTCTCGGAATGCTACACAACAATTTAAACAAATAACATTCAAATGGCTCAAATGGCTCTGAGCATCAGTCCCCTAGAACTTAGAACTACTTGAACCTAACTAACCTAAGGACATCACACACATCAGTGCCCGAGGCAGGATTCAAACCTGCGGCAGTAGCGGTGGCACGGTTCCAGACTGAAGTGCTTAGAACCGCTCGGCCACATCAGAAAGCAAATAACATTAGTAGTTTTATTTTTAGAAAGCAAATTGACAGTACTTAACTTTGATTACAGCAAATGTCGCTAGCGAGAGGTGACATGAAAACAGTAGAGTTCTTGCTGTACACCAAGTCCAAGTAAGCACTTGAAACGTACCACGACTAATCCCGTTGCAGACTGGGCCGATCTGAGCGGCCGAAGCTGGCAGGGGCGGCGCTTATATTCCCTGCTTCCAGGTGTCGCTCCTAGCTCTGCGCAGTCCAATTCCGCGCACCATTGGCCGACGTTTCCTGACCTCCATCTCTGGTCTTCCGTTCGTCTTCGCCGTTCCGAAGCTTGTGGTTACGACAGAAAAATCTACGTTTAAGTTCAAGTGTGCATTTCCCGCGGTGTTTCCCTTTTTTTCCCAACCCCTGTAGGCGTCGTTTGGCGGTCTACAGGACAAGCATATCATCCGCAGACCTAAGCCTCGACCATTTTTGTGGGCTTACGAAACCAGAGGAGCAATCATTCGTAGCCATGACGACATATCTTGAGGCCGAGTCTACCCCTGACCAGTTATCGTGAATCCCCCATCCCCAAGAAAAATACCCCAGATGATCGAACTTCGTGCCCTCGTCGAAACGCTGGCTCCTCAGCTACGAAAATAGAAGATGCCTTCTTAATTTCATATTCTTTTACTTTCGGCTATGCACATACAGAATTTTTCGGTTTTTACAAGTGAACTGTGTGGCAAATCGGAATTCGAACCGGAATAATTTTCTTTGGAGACCATGTTCTTCCGTTTGAGCCTTCTGAGACTGCATCATATACTGACTCTGAACTCAAATTTGTGTAGGGTCATTTTGCACAACCGCGAAATCCTTCAGATGATGACGGCTGAAAGGATAAGGAACATATACAAGCTGAACATCAATAAAACTGACAAACTGCAGGGGCGGATTTCTGACTGCAAATGGAGGAAAAAAGATCCTGCGAACACGTGTCCGGAAATGCATCGTTGGCACGTTAGATGGCGCTGACGAATGACAGTTCCTCTGACCACGTGCCGTGTGTTTCTTGTGTGTTGCAGGCTGTGTGATTGACACAGTGTACTGTGAAGAGGATGGATGACAAAAATCCCGTAATTGTGATGATCCGGTGTAAAATGCTTCCCGTAGAGGGAAATGCGCTGCCGATACTCCTTGCAGGTGACAGAGATACTAACGGTTGTCATGCACGACACACATAATCGTACTTTGGCGTACACCATGCTTGGGGGGGGGGGGGGGGGCACTTGCCTGGAGCTTGTACTCAGTATCCTGTAGAACGCAGTCCTCCAGATCTGGTGTATGCACAGTTCGCCGTCTCTCCACTTTCGTCTGTGTGAAAGAACCATGCTCACACAAACGCCCAAAAAGGGCTTGAAATGTTGTGTGATGCGGTTGGTGTCTGTGAGGGCTCTTGTCGTGGTATAGCCGTGTTACCTCTCGACCGTTTCCATCTGCTTGGTCGTACACAAACGTCATCTCGACTTTTCCCAACATGAATACCGGACCATTATGCTGCTACGTCAATCACACCGATTACAACACAAAAAGAACAATGGCACGTGGTCACACTAACTGTCATTCGTCAGCGCGATCTACCGTGGCAACGATGCATTTCCGGACACATGTTCGTAGGACCTTTGTTCTTCCATATCCAGTCAGGAACCCATCGTAACAATGTGTCGATTTTATTAATGTTCACCCCGTACACGTTATTATGAACATATGCTCACCACGCAGAAAATTAGTGACACTAGTGAGCAAGCACAGGTGAATCATTCAGCCTTTACACATGGTACAATGATCGAGTCACGTGCTCAACTTCGTGCACACTGCCTCTGCGTGAGCATAAGGCAGTAGCGATCGGTGAAACATTTGTGTATCGAGAGGACATTGTACGTAAACATGGACGTGACAGAGTGACAAAAAGGAGCAATTGTGTTTGGCCGGGTCCATGGCCATATGGTATGGGAAGTCGCTGGATTTCTTGGTGCTTCGTGGTATACTGTTCAAAGTGTCTACAAGCAGTGGTGTAACACATGTCATCACGAAGTTAGAACAGTGGTCGGAAAAAGATGCTGTCTGAGAGGTACCGGAGACGCGTTTCTCGAATTGTGAATAAAGATGGCTTCCAACCCCGACAGGAACTGCTGCAGGCACTGAATGAAGGTCCATTCAAACCTGTTGGCGAAAGAATGTTGCGACGGGAGCTACATGCAGTGAACATTTCGAGCTGGTCACCTCGCAGAAGGCCATTGCTCACACAGGCGCGTTAAGACGACAGAAGCAAATTTCATCGGGCTGGAAGAATATGTAACTGGTCTCCTAAACACTGCCCCAGCCTATTACATCACAATAGGCGTGCAAAATCACCTGACTTGAACCCCTTAGAAAATCGATGGGACATGTTGGAACAGCGGGTAAAAACGCGGACATCAAATCTAGGGGCGGAATTACGCGGTTTTAAGTGATGCTTGTAATGATTTCGGTAGGGGTGACTAATTTTTTTATTTATGGCTGCAGATGTGTGGTTTCAATGACAGAGACTGTATAACTCACACTATGCAGCACCATGTACAATGCATTCAAGTGGATGACAGGTTGTCAGTTAGCCAGGAGGTGGTGTTAGAAGAGACTTCGAGTCACCTACTCACACATCGCAGCATGGGCTTTCACTCTCGTTCAAATTCATCAGCCTGCATCCAGAATCCATCACAGACAGCGTAAATATGTGTTTCCTGCATGTCTCTGACTATATCATTCACGCACTCCCATTGGTGTAAGACCAAGGGATTGAGAACCTGTGACCACGAAGGACAGTCAATTAGACCACCTCGTCCGATCTATGGGGTACGGAAGATGTATTCCAGATGCCTCCGAACAGAAGGCTGCATGAAGAAAATAAAATGGCATCTAGTATGAAAATCATGGCCATGATTCCCAATCCTTGCACTCCACCGCGGGTGGACCAAAACATCCCGAAAAGCTTCCACTATTCACAGTCTATTCCAATGACACTTGAACCACCTGCATCTGGCTGACCACGAAATACGCCTAGAGGTCCATCCATCCCTCCAGCTTCATAAGAATCATCCCTTCACTATGTCAGGGTCTTAGCGCCGTTCTCCTTCCCTTTCCAAGAACTTTGTTCAGGGTCCTCATCTCCGTCTTTTCCATCCCATTTCATTCCAACACACTCCGCACAAAACGCTCATCGTCTCCTGCTCACCCCTAATCTTTTAGAAATTCGGCTTTTACCTTAAGAAAATCTCTACAAGATTATTGCCGTTTTAACTTAAACCTTTATGTCATTTAACATCTTCTAAGTCCGTCCCTGGTAGCTGAATGGTCAGCGCGACGAAATGTCATATCTAACGGCCTGGGTTCGATTCCTGGCTGGGTCGGAGATTTTCTCCGCTCACAGACTGGGTGTTGTGTTGTCCTTATCTTCATCATTTCATCCTCATCGACACGCAAGTCGCCCAAGTGGCGTCAACTCGAAAGACTTGCACCAGGCGAACGGTCTACCCGTCGGGAGGCCCTAGCCACACGGCATTACCAACATCTTCTAAAGTACGAATGCATGGTTTAACGGCGATATGTACTGATAAAATTCTCTGGAGCTACCTACAGCGTAATGTGATTTAACCCATTCAGACTCTGGTTGCAGTTGTGTACATTAACTTTTACTGTGTCTTAGCTGCAACAGAAGTGTTTTTCCCAGTGGAAACCTGAGGTACACATTTGTGGATGTTCAACTTTTTAATCATGCGAAAACGGTGCCAACTGTGGGGCATCACAGTGAAAATATCAGCAAGTCAATGTAGCACTTCGCAGCAACTTGGACGACCAGAATGCGCGGTTGTGGTTGGTTCGCTGTATTCCACTGTATAGTTGAATATTATTTTTATTTTGCATGGTAATTATTACATGATCGTTTTAATGTTTACTACAATAGAGAATATTTTATAATTATTTATTTTATTCCATAAAATGAAACCAAGTGTACAAAGCATGTTTTGAAAACGCTTACATATTTTTGTATAAATCTTGCATTTAGAACCATTAAAAAGCCACCTAAGAGCTTTACCACATGGAAACATTTCCCTTCCTCCAGAAAAAAATTCCTGTCTGAAAGGATTAAAACCCAAGAGCTTTCAGCAGAGTACTTATCTGTTATTACACGGATTAATAATTTCTGCGATAGCGTAATAAAAGAAGCAATCGTGATAAAAATTTTGTGACAACACCCTCAGTAAAGACGGCGGCCTGCTGCTAAGCACGGTTGAGGACTCGGTCATCGAAAGGTTGAAGCGTAGGCGGCGGGCGCGCAACGAGAACATTGCCTTTTATGGCGCTGGAGCGAGCACCAGTGACGTCACAGAAGGCAGCGCGGCTATGTAAGGGCGGTAGCAGCAAGCAGAAGACAGTCACCATTTGACAGGCAGAGAAGTACTCTACCGCAAGCTAGAGGATTTTAAACCATTTGACGCGGCTGGAAGCTCGAGAGAATATTATCACCATGTAAAGTTTTTAAATCACTTTAATATTGTTCATTAATCTCTCTCGCTGAAGAGCGGATATGTTACCACTCGCAGCCCAACCCTCGCTTGTGTAGGTCGAGAAGGATGAAACAATGATAAAGAGAAAAAAAAAGGAACAAACGTTACGAACATTCATTAGTCCCCTTTTATTGCTATTCTCTATGGAACTGTGTGGTGTAGTTTGTATCAAATGTTGATATTTACCCTGTACACTTTTTTGAGGGTCCATAAAGGGCATCCCGATCGTACTCATACGCATCTGAGCATACTTCGTATAAATCTGAACGGCTAACACACTGAACTCAAGTTACTCACAGGGTGGCATAAGAACGTATCACACGTGAGAAATGTAGCTACACAAAACTATAGACCTCGTATGAAGGGATAGCACGAAGAAAAACGAAAGAGAAACGCTTACCTTAAAGAACAACTGTAAACAGATGCAGTGTCCGACAAAAAGACCTGCTGTATTTCAAAAAGTAACTACAAACAAACAACGATATAGAGAAAACACTTTCATTTGTGAACACTATCTGATTTTTAAAATTATGTCCGGTTAATGGTGTCCTCTGTTATTGACACATTGAGGAAGCCTTTCCCGGAAGTTGTTCCTAGTTTGTGTCATCTCCGGTGAAATGGCAGCCACTTCCAGGGTGAGTGCGTCCTTAGGTGTTTGCAGGGATATGGGGCGATGTTTGTACACTTGAGCTTTGAAGTGTCCCTAAGGAAAAAAATTACAGGGTGATAAATTGGGTGACTTTGATAGCCAGGTGATATCTCCTCTCGAAGATCGGTTGGTCGGTTGATTTGGGAGAGAGGGCCAAACAGCGAGGTCATCGGTCCCATCGGATTAGGGAAGGATGGGGAAGGAAGTTGGCCGTGCTCTCTCGAAGGAACCATCCTGGTATTTGCCTGAAGCGATTTAGGGAAACCATGAAAACCGGGTTTGAACAGTCGTCCTCCCTCGCAAAGACAGAAGACGTCTAGGAAACAGCTCAGAATTTCTAGAGGTGCATGTGAAGATCTGTGTGCGGGATCTTCAGACACTCCTATCAGACAGTCAGAGGGCAACTGCCTGTTTAAGTGCTGAACGCTTTGGAGATTACTGGACGGACGCTCTCACAACCGCCACATTTCCCGGCGTTGTTTCAGTCCGCAGTCGGCCAGTAGATTTTCTTTCCAGTACAGAACTTGATGGTCTGAAGTCAGATACCCAAACTCGAATAGTCCTTCTATCAGGAACAGGATCGTGTCGGTCATGTTCGATCCGAATGCGAAATGGCTGCTGACTAGTAATCACAGAACCATCATTACTAATACAGTCCACCACAACAAGAGCACGATGCTCACCTAGCCAAGCCGTAGCACCTATTGAAATGACAGTCGTACTGCAATCGACAGATATCGCCTCCATGTCGGTATCACCTCTACACAGCAGCCTCTCCACGAAGTGTAAGACGACGCGACGTACCGCAGTAACAGCACCTCACCTACAACGACTGCTGAAAGCTCCGATGTCTTCCAACTAATTCTGCCTATCAATATTTTCGCAAACGCATCCGTACTGAGCGACGACGAGACTTCTGTTACTTGGTACGTTTGCACGTATTCCTCGGCCATGTGAGGCATACTGGAAATAGATGGTGCGAGCGGCAAAAAATGAGAAGTGCAGTTGGCGCCCACCGAGAAGCGAGATGAGTGCACAAGTGACGGAGAAATACAGGAGCCGGCGGGCGGCGTGACATGTGTAGTTTACTTAGCAGCGGCCGGCCCGCGGGCCATCACTCAGCGCGCAAGTGCTGCCCTTCACCACTGACCCCGTTTACGCTCTCCATGTGCAGCCTTTACAGAAAAAACTTCCTCATATGACTTGTTTGACAGACAACATTAATAAACGCAGGCTCTTCTTTCGGTTCTGGAGAGTTTCTCATTAGCTTCTGACAATACAGAGTGTTTCACAATTCCTGTTACAGGTTGTAGGGGGACGTAGCGGGGGACTTAGTAGATATACACTGCCGGAGAAAAAAAAATTAGTACTCCTGAAAAGACGACGTCAGTTTTGATCCGACGACGGCGTATGCCACCTGGGGGATAGTAGATGTACTGATAATGGTTTCAACGTCGTCCGCTGACAGATAGCGTAGTGGCATAGTTACAAGAGCGCCATCTGTGTCTACCCTTTAATGAGGAATGCTCACAGCCAGAAGGCTCAGTGTGGTGCAAACGTGTGAAGCGAGCAGCCAACCGGAAGATGCGCAGGTGCTTCCTCAGCCGACTGAGCGAGTTTGAAAGGGGTCAAATTGTGGCCTTCCAAGTGGCGGGATGGTCCTTTCGGAAAACTGCCACACAAGTTGGACGTGCTGTATCAACTGTGTGACGTTGCTGGTATCAGTGATAACGTGAACGTTCTCATACCCGTAGACGAGGTTCTGGATTTCCGCACAGCACAGACGCCAGCCAGAATCGTCATCTTGTAAGGACAGCAGTGTCAGATTGTACAGAGAGCTTGTGGACCCAGATGTGTCAACACAAAGTGTTGGGAACTGGTTATTAGCAGCGGGACTACGGGGAGGTACACCTCCAGCCCCTCCCGTCCTCCACTCGCGCCACTGCATCGACGAGCACGGCTCGACTCGTGCCGTGAGAGGATCACTTGAAGGTACAGTGGCGCGCCACGGTCTTTAGCAGATTCTGCCTGCACGCAACTGATGATCGTTTGCGCAAACGCCATACTGGTGAGCGCTGTCTCACAGAGTTCACTCGCCCGAAACACACACTGGTCCTCGATGCGATAGTCAACAACTCCCGTTCACCTTTGTTGTTTCTGAAGAGGGCACTAACCAGCGCTCGGTTCGGTCAGAATGTTTTCAGACAGGATGGCGGTGTGTAGTTCCAACTGGTTAGTGCTCACCCACACACTGCCTGTGAAACTCGACGTGCTCTGCAAGACGTGAAGTAACTTTCCTTGCTAGCACGATCTCCGTACTCATCTCCAATCGAGCATGTGTGGGACATGGTGCGACAAGAAGTGACTCGTACGACTCGTCAACCGACAGCTCTTGCAGGACTGCGTGAACAGGTCGAGAAGTCGTGGAATAACGTATCCCAGAACAATATTCGCTATCTGCTCGGTCGACTGTACGTCAGAGTCAGCGCCTGCATTGCCGTCCGTGGAGACTACACTACATACCAATATGGTGTTTCAGCGTGGGTCGATACGTCGTACTTCAGAAGAGCTTCTGCTATAGATATGTAAATGTAATTATTTCGTGTATTCCGTACGAACTCGTGCGGCAATAAATCTTGAATGAACTGAAAACCTCTAAAAGGGTGTATTAATTTTTCTCCGGTAGTTTAGTTTTGATAGGAAACCCATATTCGGAAATGTACCGTTTGGATATAAAATAAGTTTGAAGATCGAATCGCTTTCAAATCTCCCGCTTCACAGTACTCACGCAATATGAGAACTGGGCGCCGTCCTCGGTCACTGTTGTAATTATTACATCACATTCCATTTTCGTCCGACTACAGCAACGGCTGAGACAAATGGTTCAAATGGCTCTGAGCACTATGGGACTCAACTGCTGAGGTCATTAGTCCCCTAGAACTTAGAACTAGTTAAACCTAACTAACCTAAGGACATCACAAACATCCATGCCCGAGGCAGGATTCGAACCTGCGACCGTAGCGGTCTTGCGGTTCCAGACTGCAGCGCCTTTAACCGCACGGCCACTTCGGCCGGCTGAGACAAAATGGTGCATCGATAACAAGGAAGGTTGACTGTGATGCTTCACAGACGGGCCGCACTCTCGAGTTTGAACAGGACGTCCCTCGTCACATACAAGAGAACCCGGCAACGAGTACTGAAACATTGCCCATGGCAAGGGCTCCCATCAAGCATACAAGTCAGAGCTCCTTATCATCGCAGTGTACGTGCATATTTGAGAGTGGTCCGATCTTCAAATTTATTTTACATGCAAACGGTACATTTCCGGATATGGGTTCCCTAACAACACGTTACTAAGTTCTCTTTACAACCCCTAGAGGCCTGTAACAGAAATTATAAAACACACTGTTTGTTAGGTTCAGCAAAGACACGTTTACGTCTACGTATTCTTTGTAACTGTCACAAGTTTTCAAACACGTGCCTTTTTGTAATAAATGGATACGTTAAACATCTTGATGCCACAGGAGCGACATTTGTCGTAAAGGTTTCCGGTGTGCATTTGATTTGAAGTGCCTTGTTTTATTGGCACACGAGAGAGAGAACGCCTATGAAAATATACAGGGTGGTCAGAAACAGTCTGAAAACCTTGTAAGGGTGTTGCATGGGACGCCGTGCTGAGAAGTAATTGTTGAGAAAAAAAGTCGATACGTTGAGCCGTTTCCGAGTTAATTATCGTTGAAGTTAGCCGACTTTGTGACAGCAGCACTCCTATATTACGCTAAATGTATCGAGAGAGAGATAAAAGAAATCAGATGCTGTCAGAGCATCTGTAGAAGTGTGTCCGTAAGAACTTCATGAGTTAGGCCAGCACTTGGAAAGAAAATTGCATCGATATGTGGAAGTATCCACAGAAAACTTCGAGTTAAGCTACCTTTGCAAGAAACTGCATTACTGCATCTAAAATAGTTCCTTAGAAATAATTTTTTTGTAATCTGGGAAAGACTTCATGCTCACCCCGTATTTTGTCCGATGAGAGTATCTGTGCCAACAACCTACAGAGGGCCAGTTCGAGAACTTTATTCCACACAAGCGGCTTACAAAGTGTGTCCCAAAAGTCATAATTTTTTGTTGCAGCCCGACAAGTCGCAATACTTTCGAGCCATTCAGCTTAGATGGAAAGGATAGGTGTGTGTGTGTGTGTGTGTGTGTGTGTGTGTGTGTGTGTGTGTGTGTGCGTGCGTGCGTGCGTGCGTGTAGAGGGGGGGAGCAGTGGTAGCTTGTGATGCCAGGATCGCTGATTTAGTACACTCCTCTTCTGAAACCACGTCATGGCGGCTAATCTGAAAAGGCTGAAAAGACTGCAGAGAAGGGTCATCCGCATGTAAAAAATCATCACCGCTACCTGGCTGCTGAATCACGACAATACCCAGCCACACATGCCTCTGCGTCCGTGAATTCCTGGCGAAGCATAGTGGTTTGATGGCCCCTCTGATTCGATGAACCCTCTGCCAGGCACTTACATGTCATTTACAGACTATCAATGTAGACGTAGAGTATACATGTAGAATTTCCAGAAAAAGTTGGGCAATCAAGCTCTGCACAACACTCGACAAAAAAGCTGGTGAAACTTACGAACTACTCAAACAAGCCTACAGGCAGTCAGCTCTTTCGTCTGTGCAAATGGCTCTGACCACTATGGGACTTCTGAGGTCATCAGTCCCCAAGAACTTAGAACTACTTAAACGTAACTAACCTAAGGACATCACACACATCCATGCCCGAGGCAGGATTCGAACCTGCGACCGTGGCGATCGCGCGGTACCAGACTGTAGCGCCTAGAACCGCTCGGCCACACCGGCCGGCCGTCTGTGCAAGTTACGAGGTGGACGAAGAAGTTTAAGCGGAGTCAGGAAGGGGTGGACGATGACCCCGCTCTAGACGAGCATCAAGAAGCCAAACCGATAAATCTGTGCCTCGTGTGCATGGGTTATTGAATGCTGAGTGTCGAATGGGTGTTTGGCTGCTAGCTGACACTTCGAACATTCCGAAAACCGTTGTGCATCGCATCGTTACGAAAGAATTAAACACACAAAAAGTGTGCTCTAAGCCGGTTTGCGAGCTGTTGACGGACGAGCAAAAGGTCAGTCGAGTGCTGATCGCGAGTGAACTAAGGGACCTGTCGGAATTAAACCGGATTATTTGAACAGATGTATTACCGGTGATGAAGTGTAGACATTTCACTGCGACCCAGAGGCGAAGCGCCAGAGTGCAGAATGGCACATCACGGCTTACCCGAAGCAGAAGAAGATGAGGATGAACGAATCCAAACTGCTGATTGTCTTTTTCGACGACAAGGGTGTGATTCGCAGGAAGTGTGTACCACAAGGACAGACCTTCAACGCTGCCTACTGCGTCGGTGTTCTCTGGAAAGACTGCAGAAAAGGGTCACCTGCATGTGAAAAGTCATCACCACTACTTGACTGCTGAATCACGACAGTGCCCAGCCACAGATACCTCTGCGTCCGTGAGTTCCTGGCGAAGCATAATGCGACAGCGCTGCCGCAGCCACCCTACAGTCCCGGATACCTTTCGGTGAAGAACGTACTCAAAGGACGCCATTGACAGCATCGAGGCTGCCAAAGCGGCTGTGATATCTTTAAAGGAGACTCTCGTCGAGGCCTTCAGTGGGGTCTACCGAGCATGAAAGAGTCAAGGGAAAAAGTACACTGCCGGAAAAAATAGTACATCTCTGTAGAGGTTCCAAACTTACTCAGTAGTTACTGCTGCAACAGTGCATACAATTACATTTGCAGATCAACAGCACAAGCAGTTCTGAGGTACCAGGTATCTATCCATGCTGAAACACCCATATTAATACGTGGTGTAGCCTACACAGGCGGCAATGCGGGCGCAGACTCAGGCATCCAATCGACCCTACAGATGGCGAATATTGTCTTGGGATACGTTATGCCACGCCTACTGGACCTGTTCGTGTAGTTCTGAAAAGCTATCGGTTGATAAGTCACACAGGTCACTTCTTGTCCCATCATACGTCACACGTGCTCGATTGTAGACAAGTCTTGAGGTTATGCTGGCCAGGGAAGTTGCTGCACGTCTTGCAGAGCATGTTGAGTTTCACTGGCAGTGTGTGGGCGAGCATTATCCTGTTGGAACAACACATCTTTTTCTTGCAAGAAAGGCAAAAGAATGGGTCTAAAAACATTCTGGACATACTGAGTGCTGGTTAGGGTTCCCTCTACAAATACAAAAGGTGAACGAAAGTTGTAGACTATCAGACCCCAGACCGTAACGCCTGGGGTGGGGCCCTGTGTGTCTTGAGCGAATGCACTCTACATGACAGTGCTCAAAAGGTCTACATCGTACCCACAAATGATAATCACTTTGGTGCATGCAGAATCTGCTTTCATCACTAAAGACCACTACGCGCCATTCCGCCTTCCAAGTGACCCCCTGACGCCACCAGTCGAGCAGTGCACGTCGATGATTGGTTCAAATGGCTCTGACCACTACGGGACTTAACATCTGAGGTCATCAGTCCCCTAGAACTTAGAACTACTTAAACCCAACTAACGTAAGGACATCACACACATCCATACCGGGATTCGAACCTGCGACCGTAGCGGTCGCGTGGTTCCGGACTGAAGCGCCTAGAACCGCTCGGCCACACCGGTCGATGATGTGGTGTGAGTGGAAGATGGGCCAGAGGTGTATGTGCCCGTAGTCCGAGTGCTAATAACCAGTTCGCAGCAGTTCGTGTAGACAAGACTGGGCTCACAAGCCCTCTTATCTGTGCTGTGGTAGCTGTACGATCTGCCACTGCTGCCCTTACAGTACGACGATCCTGGCGGGCTTCTGTGCTGCGCGGAAGTCCAGAACCTCGCCTACAGGTGTGAGAATGTTCACGCGATGACTGATACCAGCATCGTTGCACAACTGACGCAGCACGTCCAACTTGTGTGGCAATTCTCCGAAAAGATCATCTCGCCACTCGTAAGGCCGAAGGCCGCAGTTTGACACCTTTCAAACTCGCTCAGTTGGCTGTCGGAAGCACGAGTGCGTCTTCGTGGCATCGTTGTCTGCTCGCTTCACACATTTGCACCACACTGAGTCCTCTGGCTGTGAGCATTCCCTATTAAAGGGTAGACACAGATGGCGCTCTTGTAGCTGTGCCACTACGCTATCTGTTGTAATTGGTTGTATTCATGTCGGATCTTGAGCCAGACCATATTGTCATCTGGACACAATATTTCGGCGGTCCACCTGGCCGCCATCTTCAGGTGAGTAGGCAGTCGCACTGTCTCACAGGAACTGAACTCGTACAACATTTTATGTCCTTCAGTATGACAATGTTCCACTATTGAAAATTTTTCTGGCTGAAATAAACACCCGTGACCAATATGCTCCACGCAATGATCACGGACTGTACGAATCATTTGTCCGATACAGGCTTTCCCGCAATGGCAAGGGATCTTGTAGACCCCGGGCTTTCTGAAAAGAAAAATCTGCAGTGGCAGAACATTGTCTTACTGAAGTACATAAAATGTTATACGATGAGTCACAAGTCGTTGCCCCTGCGTCGCGGTATTTGGACTGTGTAGTGAAAGAAGCCATTGAAATCTGGCTATCTGACAATATTATAAACAGAGATAAGGGGTATCCTTTTAAGTAAGTCTTGGAATCCTGTTCTATTTGACACTAAGAAACAACAGTCCCTGTTTCGGTTATCAAAACTGTCAGTAGTGTTTGATATCGATTTGTTGTTTCTGCAAGCTTACACCATTGGTACTCTGTTGTGCCTGTCGCTAGTGGGCAGTTACGTTCGCGCGCGCGCGGTGCACTCACGGTCGGTGCAAAATAGGAGCCGCTGCGGCGTGTACGATTTATCGCCCTGATTTCTACCTCACCATTTATGGTCGCCCCATCCAGCTCACCCCCACCCTGAGATACCTTGGCCTCACCCTCGACTGTCACCACACCTGGACCCCTCTCCTCCTGACCGTCCGGCAGAAAGCCCATTCCCGCCTCCGCCTCCCGAAACTCCTGTCTGGCCGGACGTGGGGATAGCATCCTTCCACCGTCCTCCACACGTACAAATCCCTCATCTGTCCTATCCTCTGTTATGCCAGCATTGCCCGGATCTCCATACCCACCTGCTTTTACAAGGCCCTCCGAATCCTCGAACGCCACGCACTCCGCCTCGCCTTCCGTATCCTCCTTTCTTCCCCTACGCAGCTCCTGTACGACCTCATTCCCTTCCCCCACCTCCTCCTTTTCCTTGAACATCTCCGCATCCTTTGCACTGTCTACAGGCTCGATCCTCCCCCCCCCCCTCCTCCCACTCCCCGGTTTCCTCCTTCCTCTCCACCCCCCGCCCGATGCCGCACCTCTATCGCTGTGTCCCTCGCTCTCTCCACCTCCGAACCCTCCGTCTCCTTCATCAGGGCAGTTTGCAGCACCTCCCCCTCCCGGATGTTGAACTTCGCCGTGAGCCGTACACTTCCTTCCAACTGTAACCTTGTCTTGTTTCTCCCTCCACCCCTGGGCCCCCTTTTCGCTCTCCCTCCTTCTCCCAGAGTGGATTTTCCTCGTTCCCTCCTCGACTGCTTCCCTCCCACGTCCTTTCCTCTTCGGCTCGCCCCCCGCCCGTCCCCCTCCCTCTCCTCCCTCCCTTCTTTCCTTCCCCCTCGTCTGTACGCCCCTGGCAGATCCTCTCTGTTTGGTCATCGTCATCAGTGTAGTACGCCAGTGTCGCGTTTGGTGCCGTTCTCCTGTGCGTCGAGAGCTGCTATTCTAATTGTGTGCCGGACTTGCACGTAGTGTTATTGCCAGTGATTGTTACGTGCTACGCCATCCGTCGATACTTTTACGATACAGTGTGTGGTTTTGTTTTGTGTGCACTCATTTTTTTACGATTTTTATCTGCATTTTACAGTCGCCCGCTTTTTGTCTGTTCGCTTCCGTACTGTTCCTCCTTTTTTATGTATATGTACACCATATTTTCTCCTTTTTGTTCCTTCAGATGTCTTCCTTTGTATAATTAATGTCTTTCGGCTGAAGAGCAGCGCATACGTTGCTGCCAGCCCGCCACAGATGAGGCATCGAAATACAATAAAGAAAGAAGGAAAAAAGTGTCCGATTTCAGTTCCAGCGAGATAGTGCGACGGCCTACTCACCCGAAGACGGACCGCCGAAATATCGTGTCCAAACGACGATACGATCCGGCCGAAGACCCGACACGAATACGACCTACAGATATTGTTAATAAATATTTTTTAAAAATCTATTTTACGACTTTTGGCACACACCTCGTATCGTACGGCGTTCTCCCCGTCGCTCCACCCCCACCTCCGGATATGCTCACCTTTGTCAGTTTTCGAGAACCTGTCAGTGCGGTTCACATCTGCAGACCCCGTTTCCCCGGTGTTCCAGATGTCGATCCCGATGACGCAGCTGGTGGAGGGGTCGCGGTACAAGCTGTTCTTCGACGTGGCGGAGTGCCTGCTGGCGCTGCACTTCATGCTGGACCCGTACGTGTACGTGCTGCTGCGCCACCGGCGGCGCGGCACCTGCGTGCCCGGGCTGCTGAAGCGCGTCTTCCGGCGCTGCTCGACCAGCACGGCGACGGCCAGCGCGTCGCTCGCGCTCACCGACCACGAGCCCGCCTCCAGCGCCGGCCGGCCCAGCCTCGCCTGCGCCGCCACGCCGCCCCCGCCGCCGCCCCCACCGCCGCCGCCCCCGCTGCCCGTGCCGCAGCCCACGGCTGTCTAAGGGCGCCTTGCGAATCTTAGTGAGCAGCAAGCTGGAAACACGTCTTTGGCTCATCACCTGCAGTGAGGAAACCAGCTCTACCTACTGCTGCGAGCTCGCATCTGTAACGAGAATCGCATCGCTGAAACTCGCGAGTGTGAGCTATTACAATTCTTCGTGGTGTTTGTTAGCAGGGTGCGGCTTCTTCTTGCCTGTTTGTTTTCTGCTACATCGGGTGCGAAACCCCTGTTAAGAGCCTTAGGAAACAGCGAAAAGCTTCCTTTAACGTGATTTTCTCAACGGTAACTCGATGTTCCATTCTCGTGTTTTAATCTTTCATATTATCTCGCCAGAAGCTACGAATAGCGGCGCCTTCTATGCGTATTGCAGCTACTGGTAATTATCGACGTCCTCGACTTTGCTGTGTAACGTGTATTGCCAATGCGAGTAGTAGCGCTTTTCTTAATATGCCTATTTCATTAGTGTGTCGGAGATACGACACTGTTCCGTGTGCAAACAGTATATCCTGAGATAGTTGCTGATCCGCGTGAACCGTTCCATCCGAGATATTTTCGCCAGTCCTTTCGCAAATAAATGTTCAGAATGTTTTGAGGGCTTAACTTACGTAAACAAAGTGCTATAACTACAGCCATTTTTAAATCTAATAATAGAGTGAATCGTTAGGATTTGAAATTAGTAGCGCAATATAGGATAGAAAATTAGTAAAGGAGTCAATAATCGCTTGTAGGACTTACGTAAAGGGTTTTGCCTAGATGCCAAATTATTTTATCGTTCGAGTTTTTCTTACGACGCTCTTCGACAGTCGGCATACGCGCAAGGAGCACATCAAAATTGATATGGTACAAAATACAGATCCAGTGAGCACATGAGATACCGTGATGAAGAAACAAAAATTATAGATACGACGTCTCTTGTCAAAGCGTACCGTACAGTGTACAGAAAAGTGTTAAACGGAATATTGGGACATCTAACTGAGATAGTCAGTTGCCGCAACCCAACTGGGTGTTAAAGAAATAAGTTTAGTGCCAACGTAAAATGACACAAAAAGATTAAATTATTATCTTTGTATCATTTTATTTTGACATTAAATTTGTGTCTTTATAGTCCGCTGGTTTGATAATCTGTAATGTAACTGTAGGTAATTGGGAGCGGCCGTGGTAATTACGACGGTAAATAATCACTCGCACTCCCGTCACTTACTATGAATACCTTTATTCTCACGGCGCATACACAAAACGTGTAGCTCACAGCGCGTACTACTGAGAACTCATCTGACGAAGATACAATTTTTCTTGCTGCGATAGGGCAGCGATATTATTGGCGGGTAGAGCCAGTGGTACTACGTCCGTACATAACTATAGTGTCACTTTGTGGTTTCTTCGTAGGATTTCAGGCAGACGTCACGATTTGCAGTTTTTCTCGTATCCACGGTACCCTCTGCCAGAATACGTTGCATCTATATTTTTGTTTCTCTGTTACTTTATACCTTCTTATGACGTCACGTGCTAACTAATCCCGTTCGTTACAGCATTTCATTTTGGTGTGCTCCTTAGATCTGCTCCCCACATATACAGATGTGATGACAGTGACCGCTGAGACGCAACGTAAGGAAACATGAATCAAAGTAATTTGCGATCCATCCAAAATTCTGTGTTGCCTATTAGTGAAAGACGTAAAAATGAAAAATTCGTTACCTCCGTAATCACCCAGCGATTTAGTGGGATAAGTGAAACGAACTCTTGACGTTGGCGCTATGAAGATATGTATCTCTGGGAAGGATGAGATTATAAAAAAAAGTCAACATGCCGAGTATAATAACCCCTTTAATAATACAACGGGTTAGAAAATGCGAAAACAAATAACTTTGCGCTTATGTTAAGTTGTCCATGAGCCGATTCAGTACTCGTAAGAGCGTCAGCATGCGTACAAAACCACCTCTAACGATATACCGGTTGTATATGGTTCCGCAAGTTTTACAGAAAATTGGTGATTTAAGATGAAAGGTCTATGAATGTTGTAAATTATTGTTCTCTTTATGTATATCAGTGCTGAGTGCAAGAACACTTCCTCCTCCTTTGTGACACACAATTTCCTATTCAGTGATCGTCTTTTCGCCTCTGCCAATTTTGTTACTGTTGTCCTCACATGTTAGCCACAAATTGATTCTTTCTGGCTCTGCAACTGACAATTTTCCCTTAATGTAAAGTACTTTAGTCGGACTTAAGGCTAAACTCGTGTATGTTTCACGAAGAAATTGAAAACAAACCTATTAGTCACAGCTGCCTTTCCTCCTTTATCATTATACAATTCTTGGTCCAGTTGCGAGAAAAATCATGTCCACTTTTTCCATAGGATCAGTATCATTGATTCGTGTCAGGACACATAAGGAAGTTATAAGAATTTTAGAACGACAGCAATCAATCAAGTGCGTTACTACAATTTTATTTCATAACTGTTTTCAAGCATTTAGTGTTAATCTTTTTTTATTAAATTACGAACTGTTTCAGAATTTTTCGTGTTTTAATTCTCTTAATGGTATAAAATAAAACTTATGGCCATATACCCGACTGGTTACAGCCAGCCGGAAAATATTACTCTCACGTAACACGCGCGAAATTCCATTTCTCCAAACATAATAAGAATAGTTTCTTACTATAAGGTCTCTCTTTTTAACATTCAACAGTTATACAAATGTCGCTCCAGTTGCGTACTTTTTTCTACCATCATCCACGTCTCTTTTGTTTTATCTGTAATCGGAGCCAAACCACAGAAATGCTTTGTTACTGGTAACCACCCCATGCGCGGCGAGTACAGTGGATTTGTATGACAAGATACATTACGTTGTACTGTTGTGATGTCATTTCTATCTCTTCATTCTGCTCGTTCACAGTAGAACTCGAGCTCCACAGAAAGTTCTTCTTGAAGCATCTATCACACGTACACCTAGTAATTATAAACTTTTGGCCGAATCATACACTCATACACGTTTCATTGTTTTCTTCTGATACATATCTATTCTGTGCTCAACAGGGTATTCGGTGATTGAGAGTAGCTTACATAAAGGATAGAAGTCTGTCATTATCTCGCAGATTATACGAAGCAGACTGCTGTGACATCCACCCCTCTACCAAAAAACCACCTCTTAGCGGGTAATCGGCGGATTGTTTGGACGTGGTTTGTCATCTGTCTAGTCGACAGGAATATCTCATGTTTGCTATAGGGTATTCTGTTACTCTATTGATTTGACCAATGCAGTTGGCTCTTGCTTTACTAAGGGACCTGGAACTGAAACAAAAGGAGAGTGGCAGACCAGGAGACTAGAACTTAACAACAGTTACACCTATTCAAAACAATGTAGGCTACAGTGACAGACAAAATTTTAAATTTCAATGAGTATTCCCACTTAAAAATCAAACTAGATGTGAATCCCAATACTTGCATTAGGACTAAAGGCTTTACAGTTATCTCTACTCATTGATTTAGATGTACTTCCATCATGTATAGTCCTCACTGCTCTTATGAAATTCTTTGTGAGTCCTAACTGTTTTCACTCTCTTCATCTCTCAATAATTCATGTGTTAAAAGTCAGCACCAACATTGGAACTGACTCTTTTTTTTATGAAATTGTGAACATATCCCTTGCATGCTTTGATTTTCATAATGATCTGGAACTGATACATTTGTGACCTGTGCCATACGGAAATTGTTGCTGTATAATAGCGCAAGCCTGTTCGATGCTGTATAAGTCGAATGCTGTTATACTTATTATTTGATGTCTTGTCTTCCATCTCATTTTATGGTGGAGTGACTTCTCGACAAAAATGGTATGTGGCCAGTATACTTTCCCTTGAGTTGTTGTACTTAATTTGCTCAATTACAATTCAGGTTTTCTCTTACCTTTGAACAACACTGTAGTACCATTACACTCTCTTGGTAGACCACAGTAACACAGCCTAGCTGAAAGATGACCATCAAACATTTGCTTCAGTTTGCTACACCAGGTTAGTGTAGTAAACTCTGACCACCAGAATTCACTTGCGGAACATCGGATCTGTTGATTTTGGCACTTATATCAGACATCATGAATTTTAGTTCTGTCAGATGGTTATATTTCACATTTTTTTGATCACTGAGAGGTGGTACTGATTCATCACGTAATGGTTCAGTTTATTTGTGCAGTGCCACATGCACGGTGCGGTGTATTGGTGAAGATGGACAGTATTGATGTGGAAATTTATGATTGATTGGAATTGCTTCAAGAACAGCATTCTGCTCTAAAATACAATAATTAGATTATTGAGATATACAAGATATGTTATGCTTGTCATTATATGGTATGACATTTAAAGTGCAATTAATATTCAGTAAGTTAAGTTCACAATTACTGATAAATGTACAAACTGTTCAGATAATGGAGTGCAGCAGCAGTGACTGTATTCTTTGATTCTTTTTTGTACCATTACTTGGATATGTACTGTGTAGATGACTTGTATTTTCCTATGAACTTGAGAACCTTTCCACCACAGTCTACCTTTTTTTCTTTTTGTGACTTGAGCACTGTCAAAGAGATGTCAGTCCTTTGATGATAGCCAGGTTAAACAGCCAAAACAGTGGACAGCAAGTGCTTGTCACATAATGCAAATTTGCTGCAACAGCTGAATCTATTAACAAATTAAATAATACCACTTTTGTAAAATGAAATGAAATATCTAAGCTTTAAAAATGCAAAGCCATGTCATGGCTAGAAAAACTTTGCTGATTACAGTACTGATCAGTACCAATATGCAGTGCCAACATGTACTGTGTATGTGGAAATGCCAACAGTTTTGTACTTAAAGAGGTGGTTTGATAATAGCCTTTACAGTTTATGGGTATGGCAAAAACTGTAACAAAATATAAGAAGGAATAAATAAGACAGTGTAAGAATCATGTACAAATTTTAACATTTTCCATTATCTGGCATAAAAATTACTGGTATGCTGCACACAAACTGCTTCTGAAAACATCATACTGCTTTCAAGAGAATTTGTTTGTTAAATTAGTTTTACAGAAAATTGGTGATTTAAGATGAAAGGTCTATGAATGTTGTAAATTATTGTTCTCTTTATGTATATCAGTGCTGAGTGCAAGAACACTTCCTCCTCCTTTTAGGAATGGTCACTCTGCCTACAGATACTGTAATATTGCTAAAATAATGGCATTTCTATTGCATGGTGTGTATAACGAGAGTTGTAAGGTATCACAGCTACAAAAATAATATGACAAACATAAGCTGTCTTCAGTAGAAGTTTCACATTACTAAAAATACTTTTGACTACTTCCATAGGAGACTAATACTTCCATCAGAACTTTGCACAGGATGTATATCCAACATCATTGCCTTATACTAATTCTACACATGTTACAGTGTCTCTAATGTATCATAATAGAATTTACAACACAATTTCTATACCAAAGAAAAGCTGAATATTCTCCTTTATAACAAATACTTAAAGGCCTACTCAGTTTTCAGAATAGTTGGCTGTTTGTAGGCTCATTGTGTGAAGAGAAATATTACAATATATTATGTTAAAAGAGACAGTTTATAAAATAAGTAGCATGCAATGAAAGCTATATTGGAATCTAAATTGAAAGTTCAGTTTAGGAATCTGCTTTATGCTGCCTTACATTTTCTTTCACAAAAAGAGAAAAAGTCAGTCCTCCTGAAGAGATAAAATCTTGTGGGAAGAAAAGATTCATGAGATGGAACAGCAGGTGTTATACCATCTGGAACATTGTTATTCTGCTGGATAGTAGCTGGTCATGTGTTACACCAATGAACTCATATCCATTGTTACTGATATCTTGTAGGAGACATTCTAAGCTGACAGCTTACTCTACATATCTCATGCAGAAAAGTTTAATAACAGAGAGCAGTTATATCTCTTGGCAGTTCACAAAAAGAATGAGGTCTCTAATATTCATTCTATTAAAGCATATATTCTGAAAAATATTACACATGTATTATAAAAAGTTTTTTTCCTATTTCTGCATGAATGACACTTCATAGTTTAGGAAGTTTTTCTCAAATGACTAATAGAGAATTATGACAATTTCTACAATGAAAAATGAGTTAATAAGTTTAATTTCTGCTCCAAACACTCTGCTATTCATAGTGTAATCTAACATCAGAAAATCTTTCAAATCTGATGTTAATATATTTGATAAGTAAATAAAGCTTATGTAACATACATCAGAATTAAATTTTACTGAATGTGAAACATATTCCATTATGATTTTTAACAATGTTACATAACCTTACTTGGAATTACTTGATAATAATTCTGATTTCGAACTAAGAAACAACATACGTCTACATTCAAGCACACTCATATTTTATGAGTTGAAAGGGTATGTGGAACCAAACTGTCTCACCTCTGTGTGTTTCCAAAGATATCTTTGTATGTTACCAATAATAATGCAGCACTGTTTTCCAAATTCTTAACTTAATATTTTTGCACAATTCAATTTTAGAGCCAGTTGATAAGTTTATTAACTTTACACAAAGTGTGAATGAAAAATGCCGAACAGTTTGCTGTACTATACAATAAATCTTTAAACTTTCTTCAGAGTTGCTTGACATGTGAAATGATTTAGCTATTATGAATGGTTTACTAGTTCCCTTATGCCTTCTGGGAGAGAGCATTTGTTAAAAATGTCTAGAAATTAATAGTTGGACTTCAAGTAATGGCACATTGAGGCACTGCTAGCTTTGTGTTGTTTGTAGAAGCTTACCAAAGTTTAATGTGAAATTCAGTTTGCAGAAGATTTGTTACTTTCAGTGTCTGCAAATGTTAGTATGAATGCCTGTTATTGTATGACTGAATCAGATTAGTTGTAAAAATATTACACCAATGCTCTTTTTTCCTTTTTCTCCTTCACAAATATATTTTCTGCTGTTTTGGAACTATTATGTCTTTTATGGACTATAACAAAACACTACTCAGAACTAATACTCATTTATTTTTACTAAGATAACTTGATAACACCTTTTAATCCTCAAAAACAACTGAAGTTTTTCCAAAGGGTGTAATAAACTAATATGATTACTTGGAAGATTATGACATTTTAATTAACTTGATGCAAGGAATGTAGCCCTTCAGTGGTTATTATGAAGTAACACTTCAATAGTAAGCAAAAAATACAGATGACAATAATATTATAATAACATAGTTAACAAAAATATTATAACTTACTTATGTTAATGTTTGTACCACATGACCCGTTCATTTTGACGGAAGTTATTAGAAGGTAGTCATACAGATCAGTTATATGTACCAAAATTCATTATCTTGAGCTAAATAATAGTGACATACTTTCAGTGTCATCCAATCTGTGGCATCACATCATGACAGATTATGAATAACGTAACCCCGTCATCCTGAATGCTCATAAAAAGGAGTGATGGAGATTGAGGTAATAAACTGATATGTTGAATGAAGTTTATTACAAAATACACTGTTCTGTAAATTGACAACCAGATTTATTTAACTGTATTACTTTTTACATTATGTTAATAAAATGAACCCCCTACTGCTGTTACATCAAATTACGGTTTCAGTTAATCTTAATAGTATCAGTATTTTTTGTTGATAAATACTCATACTAATAGTGCCCATGTAGTTTATTGTCATTTTTATATGATACATGGCAGTTCTCATGGATAATCTGATCCATTTTTTTTCTTTGTAAGAAATACGTTTTTGTGATGGAAAAATTATTAGGCTAGCTGTAAGTATGATTGGCAACAGTTATGTTAATCACAATCAAATGAGTGCATTAGGAGTAAGATAGTTCATTTCAGATATAAGGGTAAGCCAATCAATTGCAAGTGAGATCTACTTTTTAAAAAATGCTGTAAAATTTTAGCTATAAGACTTCTTATTTTCATTTTAATTACACCACAATTCCCATAATCTACAAATTAGGTGAAATGTTTTAAGCCAATGCACAATGTTCACTCCTATTATTCTCCAGAAAACTTGTACCACATACCAGCTAAAACGTATTTCTGTTTTATCTATGTTACAAAGAAATCAATACACTCATTTTCAAGGCATGTTAGTCTTTTATGTGGGTAATATGTTATGTTCTGTATTTGGGCATTTACACGCAGTTAATCAATTTTTGGCCAAAGTAGATGTGAAGAGATGACCTTTGCTGGATGTATTTTCTCCCTTCTTTCCTTAATGAGACTAGAATGTAATATTTGTTGCAAGAGTTTCACATTGTAATGTAGATTATGCAAGTAGTGTTCTAGTACATGACTATGATTAAGCATATACCACTCTTGTTATGAAAGGATTACTTCTTATTAAAAATGATAACACTTTTATCACCTTAACACACAATGTATTAAAGTTTGCAGGAAATGCAATGTAATATGACAAACAAATCATCTAACAGAATGGAATTTTAACTTTTATGGTGTAGAGCTTTCTCTTCCTCTACTATCTCTGCTTTCTCCTCCTCCTCCTCCTCATCCCTCCTTTTCTTTCTCCTCAGTACCACCATATCCTCCATATGCCTCTTCTTTTCTAAAAAAGTATCAAACATTTCTAGGACAGGTCTGAAACATTCTATTCTTTATGCAATTAACAATATAAGAATGAAAAAATATTCACTGAATAAAAGAAAATTAATGTTGTTAACCATTTATACGACAACTATATTAAACCTATGTCATGTATTGTTTGGAAATAAGTGTAAAGCTATCTATGACACTGTATGTATTAACTTGGGCTGACAGTTTTTAACTATTATTCACATTTATCAGCAGCATTCCAGTCTGATAACTACACAGAAAAAAAGTCTAGTCTGTAGAATGGCCATATTGTCAGAAATAGTCATATAAAGTAACTCAATACTGACTCCTCTGTAACTGTAGAAGATCCAATTTTAAACACCACTCCTGCAATTTAGTTTGAAAAATATCATATGTTTCTTGTCTTTATGTATACTCATAATAATGTTAAGATATTAATCTTAGTCTACTGTCAAATTTATTTTTATTTCATATAAGTATGTGCCATTTTGTAACCAAAGATAAATACTTTAACATAAGAATGCACATTAGAGAATGGTAATATTAATACTGAATTTCACTGTTTGGTCAATTTTACTTTTCTACTCCATTTTCATAGAAAAATTGTGTAAGCTGCATTATACATTACACTTGTGCTATTTATCATTCTTAAAATTCTTGAGTTCTTCTAGTCAGTTGTGCAGAATTTTCTGCAATTTTGTCAGAGCCATCTATATCCATATGTGAACATCACATGTGTAATGTGTATAATAAAACACAGGAGCATTTGCTTCTTATATTGTTGTATGTGGTTCTATTTTTAACTACTTTTGCAGAAATAAATCTAGGTAGAAAGTATTCAGATAAGTTAGATAAATTTTTCTAGCACAAAGCATGTTAATCAGACCATGACAACATTTTTTTAAAAATGAATCATATATTATGTGTGTTTCCTGTGAGAATGAAATGTCTGCTATACCAAATATTTATTAATAAATATCACTCTGTTAAAGCATTGTAATTATAATTTCATGAGTGCTGTAACAGAAATAAAAAAATGATAAAAATAATGCTGTATTATTATCTTAAAAGCCCATATGTATCCCAGAAATTCTTCTCAAAATATAGAGTAGATATTATGACAATTAGACCAAGTCACATAAGTGCAGTAATGCACTCACTGCAGATAATTCTCGAAAATAATAAATTTGATTTGATATTTTATCTGACCATATTAAATTACATTCTGTACAAAAGTTGTGCTGTAATGTAGAACAAGTCAAACAATGCACTATAACATGGAGAAAAAGTGAAGAAAAATAAGCAATACTGTAAACAATATACATACAAGATATAAAATATGACCTTCCAGGTTTCAAGAAAACAATACTACAAATAATATACATATTAGGTATGCGATAATACATGTATTAGCATAAAATATCACATCATCATTCATAATAAAAAATGGCTCTGAGCACTATTGGACTTAACATCTATGGTCATCAGTCCCCCATTCATAATATGATACATCTTTTATGTAATATGTATTTCTATAAATTCCTTTAAATTATATACAGTGTGATTTATGAAGAACTCTTTCAGTGAATGCCACAATTAGTTCAGAAAAGTTTTTGATGTTAATATCATCAGTGAGGAGATTTAGATACTTCTAAACATCAGTACACCAAGGATCTTGTATAGATGCCTATAGGATATCTGATTTGTAATACCACAGATCAACCTCACAGCTTGTTTTTGCAGTTTAAAAACTTTTCCAATTTGGAAGCATTTGCCCTGAAAATTATACCATATGAGATCAGACTACAAATATGTGAAACATGACAGTATTTTTATATCCCTCCTGACGTAGGACGAAATAGTGCTTAGATGAAGAGTTTAGCCTTTTGAGCAGGTGATCAATATGTTCGTTCCATCTTAATTTATTATCCATTGGCATGCCAAAAAAGTGTTGTAC
Organism: Schistocerca serialis cubense; assembly: GCF_023864345.2. Taxonomy (NCBI): domain Eukaryota; kingdom Metazoa; phylum Arthropoda; class Insecta; order Orthoptera; family Acrididae; genus Schistocerca; species Schistocerca serialis. The sequence continues at coordinate 984,279,423 of NC_064640.1, read as the reverse complement.
ATTAAGTTCCATTTATTTTATGACTATTGATATATATTACAAGAGCTTGTTACTTCCTGTCTGAAAATGCATTAGATTTGTTTTAGAAAGTATTTTCAATACTTGCTATGTTTCAGCAGTAATCTGCATTGAGAGTTTCACACTTTTGATCAAGATACTTGTACAATTAACAAACATTCTATATTTGCCCAACAGTACCACATTTGATACTAGAAGTAATTAATGTAAACTGTGAAGATCAGTGGCCCATGAAACACCATACTGAGTAGTTCTCCAAAATGATGTTATTTTGTCAACTGCAACCATTAGAGCAACTCTTTATTCCCTTTATGTAAGTAAGATTTTAGCCAAGCTAGTGATTAGTCTTTTATGCCATACTGTGGGAGTTTTTGTGCTAATGTATTATGTTTCAAGCAGTCAAAAGCTTTAGCAAGATCACAAAAAGTCCCCATAGGATACCAACTCCAGTTCAGTTCACCTAGAATTTCTTTTGTGAGACTGAGTATTGTTCCATCTGCGGAGAGCCCTTTGCAAAAACCAAACTGGGAGGTTGTCAGTAAGTCATTTTGTGTTTGGTGTTCATACAGCGTGTCACACACAACCCTCTCTAATATTTTTTAAAGAACTCACAGCAGAGAGATAGGCTGATAGTCAGTGATTACATTTCTCTCAGTGCCTTTGTGTATTAGCATCATTGTAACACACTTTAATCTCTAAGGAAATAACATGCTTTTCACAGACTGATTACATAAGTAACGCTGTTAAGTTGCTGATTAAGCCACCAGATAATTTGGTATAGTGTCATACCCAGAAGTGCTGGTGCTTTTTATGCATCTGATGCCTTTTATTATTTGATTAAGTTTTGTGTATTTGAAATGCAATGTCATCATTGGTGTGTGTTGGGGAAGATTAAGTAGTTTTATGTATCGTGAGAGGGCCTGCATCCTTTGGTTCTCTATATTTTTGGTTATGGAGAGGAAACATTTATGAAGTTCAGAGACTGACCGTTTCAGATTACTTTGGTCTGTCCCATTTTCTATGAACTGTGCTACCCTTGATTGTTCTAATTTTTTGTATCTGTTTGTTTCAGATTTTTATGATTTTTCATATGATTTTTGCTTTGTTTATTTAAACTGTTCATTTGCTGTGTATGATGCAATGTTTTGGCCTTCCTGATTACACAGTTTAAGGTTTTACATTATCTCATGTATAGTGTATTTTCACTGCTTTGGGTGTACTATTCCTCCATTCTGTGTGAAGTTCCTCCTTCCTGGCACATGATATTCTAATTCCAACTGTTATCCAGTCTTTCTGTCTACTTACATATATTTTAATTTTGTGTTGCATCCATAACAGATATGCCAGATGACACTACATTGAAGATTCAAGACTTGGTTAGAGGAATCAGCACTTGATTTGTAAACAGCCAAGTAACACTGTCAGTAGTCTGCATTCATATACACTGCTATCATGGCTATCCTCTACATTGTGGTCAACGAAACACAAAAAATCGAAACTCTCTGTGTCTGCTTACTCATCAAATAGCTCAAATGTAGCTGATATTTGTTTCATAAGACATTCATTAGGTCACATATCACTACCATACCACTTGTTCTGGAATAGCTATCGTGGATTGCTGCTTAATGTACTACTGAAATTATAATGATAATTCAAAGATGGCTTGTGCCTCAAATCTTCAAACACTAACAATTGAAAAAAAGATTGTTTATCAATGATGATTCCAAAGTGGCACTCATAAGATCTCAGAATATGTTATCTGAATAACGAAAACAAGAAAGTAGGGCAAACACAAGTGATACGAGGTATCATTATTTCTGTGCTCATTATTTTTTATTACTATTGCTTTAGTGGCACTGATGTTGAGGATGAAGATCATTTTCTGTCTCCTTAATAATGTAACTATTGGCCAAATAATAATGTAATAAGATGGTGAAAGCAGGTGATACCTGTTATATCTCTGATAACTCTGTGGGTAATACAACCAACAGTACCGTGTGAATGAACAACTATATTAGATTTCACAGTAAAAATATCTCCAGGTCATTTGGAACAGCATAGAAAGGAAAATCCATCATAAAATACAAAACATAACATTACAAGTGACAGTCTAACATCTGGTATAAATGTACGCATATTGTACTTTGAGAAAGGCCGGCCGGGGTAGCCGAGTGGTTCTAGGCACTACAGTCTGGAACCGCGCAACCGCTACGGTCGCAAATTCGAATCCTGCCTCGGGCATGGATGTGTGTGATGTCCTTAGGTTAGTTAGGTTTAAGTACTTCTGAGTTCTAGGAGACTGATGACCTCAGAAGTTAAGTCCCATAGTGCTCAAAGCCATTTAAAACATTTACTTTGAGAAAGCAGTTTAGCCTTTTGATACAAGTAATCAAATATGTGAGATATGATGATAAAATGTTTCAAGTAGGATTCCATCAAAATCCTACTTACAGTCAGAAAGTAGTTTTTTCAATCTCAATAACTATATACACTAGACTTATAACAAAAATGGTTGCAATTTGCTTTTATTCAACAAAATAAGTTAGTGAAATAATTTCCACCTATATTTCAAATGGCTAATTAAATTCATGGAAATGTAAATGTTCAGTCATCACTAGTGCAGTAAAGTTTGTAGTACTTAAAAAGTACGGAACAATTAGCTGTGTGGCAGTTTGGTTTAGATCCTACACCTAGTGTCTCTCAGTGCAAATGTTGCTAAGAAGGGGAACTTTTTTGAGGGTTCCAACTGTGAACATGAAATGATAAAGAAATGAAATCCACATCAAATACGAGACTATAATCAAAACATTTTAGTAATGAATTTATTTCGAATTATCACATTTTTTCCAGTTGTCTCAAAACATCTCTGGATTCACAGTGTAAAAGCAGTACATCTTACTTTAGATGTCACACTCACTAAAGGCACTTGTGTTATCACTGTTATTCTTATCAGAAGACAGATATCTTCTTATCCATTTCTCTGATATTTTGATAATTTCTGACATACCGAAAGAAGTGATGTCACAGACATTCAGTGTAGCTGTGTTGTGTGTGTTCTTTTCGTAACTGAAGTGTTAAACAAGCTGTAGTCTTCAGTTGTGTTGTGTTCTGCTTCTTCAGAGCCTCATTTTCACACATTAGCTACTGCAACTGCTTACTTTTCAACAGCAGCTAGTTCTTAAAATGGACCAGGTAAGAGTATGTATTGATTTCCAAACAATTTAGTACTTTAAGTCATCAGTGCCTGAATTAATTTTTTGTTAATTTTTTACATTGATTACTTTCAGCTTGTTTGTTACATTGAAAAGAACATTTAAAGTGAAAATATAATATACCGTGCCATATATATGTAATGCTAAGCACTGTTGAGAGAAAATGAGACATGCATATCAAAAGATTACACATTTTTGTACTGAATGAAATAAATTAAACATGAGTACAAATTAAAAATCAAAAACAAAAAATTACATGGTATGATAGCAGCAAAACATTCTACACACTGTCCCAAATTACATAGCACTGGGTACGTGCTGATGTCTTACTGTTTGTTCCAACACATTGTCTTCTTTTTTGGGATCTCATATTTTTGCAATCAGGTGCTTCATTCCATCAAACTGGATCCTATCTACTTTACTCCTGCAGTACAGGGTATGCTCAAGCACTCCTCAAGTAGAGATGCACAATTTCTGTTTGACACCTTTTCATTTTTTGTGGTAGAGTATCAGTACATTGTGTACAGTGGCATCCAATAACCAACTGAATTGCCCAGTACTATTACCTGTTATGGATATTTATCCTGTACTGATTCACATTTTGACACATTCAATCGGTTCCATGCATTTTATTGTTGTATTCTGTCAGAATGGAGCATTGAGGAACCTTGATGTGTTTCCTTGACTGCTGGAAGTATCTTTTAAAATTAATTATTGGGTTCATGCCAGTTATATTTGATACTGAGAAAAAATGGAACTGCCATACTGTTTATACAGAAACAGACCATTTTTCCATTGTATGGCAGGGTGATTAGTATCTCTTCCATCTTTCTGTGTTTCTTTCTTCTTTGGAAGGGGGTGTTTGGGGGTCTCCAATTTTCTCTCTCTGTCCAACTGCCCCCAATTAAAAAATTAAAAGGTGTGACTAAGTTGTCAAAATAGAAGTAAAAATTATTAAAATGCTCATATTTAGTGCTTATCGTTACTCTTATATAACAGTAAAAATGTAGCATGTGTTCCTTTGTTGCATATAATTTGGCATAAATATAAATACATCTTAAGGTAGTCTGTGAATTGTTGATTTTCGTTTTTTCTTTTGATTTGACTGAAATGTTTTAGAGTTTGACTAGATACTCTGATGGCAGGTGATATCCACTGGCTGTTGTTCCTTCATATGACATTTATTTTTGTAAGCTTTTTTGTAAAACACATCTCAAATAGAAACATGAAAGTACTAGAAAAAGTGTTGTACGAGTCATCGGTTGTTGTTTTTGAAAATATGTTTTCCCATGTTTCCTTGGCTAACATCTGTATAAAGATATTTACTTTTTCTGTGCAGAAGTGCCTTTTATATTCCCACTTATATTTTATTACCTTACATAACTATCTTCAAGGAAATGACCTTCCTGAAGATTTACTGGAAAGCACTACAGGTCTTTCTCATATTACACTCAAAATATCTCTTCCAAATTGCTTGGAGGTGTATTTATTTACTTTCTTATCAAAAGTACTATTTAAATGATGTAAGAATGTAGTAATAGCTCTTTGATACTATTGACTGAATTTTAATCTGCCAGGCAACAGAATAAACCTTGTGAGAAGCCATCAGCATGCTTGGGCTCATGGTGTTTTCAGTTAGGACTCCAGTACTTTAGTAAGCTGATAAATTGGAAATCTTACATATTGTTCAGTCAGATCTAAAAATCAATCTGATTCACAGCCTATTAATAATCTCATACTGGTACCTTTAGCTATCACTATGTTCTATACATCACTATTCTCTGTTCATTAATTAATGCTTTTCATTTTCCATTCCAGTAAATTGTCTGTCAGTTAACTCAATAAAAAAACAAATTAATTCAGTTCTGTAAAAAGGCAAGATATGACATCACCTATAATAACAGAGTATATTAAAAAGAAAATATCTAAAATCAAATATTCAGAATTCTTGGATGAGCATTCTGTAAGAAGTTGAATTGGAAGTCACATAGTACAGAGCTTCCCAAATGACTAAGTTAAGTAACATTTGCTTTGTCTGACTGAAGATTTTTGTGGTGAAAGCACCAAAAAATTCAACTTATTTTGCACACTTCCATTCATTAATAACACATGAAATAAGATTTTGGGGCAGTTCCATGCCTAAACACAATGTTCTCATTGCACGTCTTGGATAATACCTGGTGCACATCCTCAGATCTCATATAGGCAACAATTAAAACAAACAGTTGCACTAGGCAGTTTAACAAAAGCATCACAGTACATATTTTCTCTTGTTATTCTTTTCTTAAAAATAAGTTACAATTTGAAAATAACATTCATAAATATACCACTAGGAATAAAAGGGGCCTCTGCTAATCACAATTTACACTTACTCTTGCACAGAAGGGCACAAAGAATGTAGTCATAAAAATATTTGAATTAAAGATATCATTAGGTAATGAAAAACTATTTTAAAACAAATTGAAATCATTTCTACTCTACAGTTCTCACTCTTTAGATGAATCTTTCAAATATGTGATATACCTGTATGGATCATTGTTGGGTATTAAATTTAACTGTAGATTTAAATTACTATGAAATCTACACATATGAATATTTAGCATGAAACCAACCACAGAAATCATCAAACTGAAATGGCTTGCATTCATCAACACTACAGATGTCTGTTATGTATGTGTGACCACACCAGAGGGGTACCTGTAGAGAGATCAAACTAACATATGGGTGGCAACCATTTTAGCAATTACAGAGGTAACAGTCTGGATGATTTAGCCTTGTAACATTGGCCAAAATGGCCTTGCTGTGTTGGTACTGTATATTGCTGAAAGCATGTGGAAACAACAGTAATTACATTTCCCAAGGGCATATTGCTCTAATGCATAGTTTAATGATTATGGCAGTAAAATATTCTAGAGGTAAAATAACCTCCCTGGCTATGGATCTGTTTACAGGTTACCTGGAAATAGCTTTCATGGAGCCTCAGCTCAAGGTTTTTAAATTACATCTTTCTCATCCAGATTCATGGGGCATGAGCCCCTCAGTTTTCATGAACATCTCAACTATTCTTCTGTCATAAAACTCATGCCTTTCATTACATTCAAACCTTCATGATGTTAAAGTCCCAATTTTTCTTTTCATTATAGCTCTAGACTTCATAACAGTAAATTTATTTTTAATTTACAAGTACTTTTGCTCATTGAAATTTCCTTCATCATTTTGTATCAAAAAAAAATCTTGGCTACCATTTTAGCTCCATAAGCTTGAGACACTTTTCTGAAAACTGTGTGTGATTATTAAAAATGTTAATTTTTGGAAAACTGTGCTGATCAAGAAAAATGGAAGTTACTGATACCTATGTTCAGTATATTTTGCACTATACCAGCCCTAACAAAGAAAGAAGGACTAAGTGCAAGAATAAATGACAACTTATTTTTAAATCAAGCAGTTGTACTAACTTAGATACTATATCATTACCTAACTATGGTAGTTGAATTTGATGTGAATCACAGTGGCTCACTGGATTAGAACATCAGTCAGAGTTAGGATGAATCCTTGAACCAGAAAACTCTGACATGTTTCCTGATCTCTGCCTCAGAAGCAGGACACAAAAACATTTACAACATGAATACAAACATGGCAAACTTTATATGAATCTCAGGCAGACAGCACACAAGACTTCCAACATATGGAGCTGGTATTTCTGATAAGATCATCTTACAACAAAATTAAGGTAAATAATAAAGCATATGGATGCTTTCCCATCATTAACAAACCACATCACAGGCCGTGCATACCTTTTAGAAGATGAAAATGATTGCAGCTGAATGGTCAAAGCAAACCATTCATTTGATGTAAGCTTCACTAACTAAAGGAACTTCCTTTAAAACAGAACCACAGCACTAACAGGAACAGTTGAAAAATATTTATAAATTGAACACATTATAAAGAACATATAACTTATTTTTCAGTCTGTTACTACAGCCTTTTGATTAAGGGAGGTGGATTTCAATGCAAAAAGAGCTAAGAAAGAGTAGTTAATATGAGATGTTGTGTGGATGCGACAGCATTTCTAATAATTTCAAAGGAAATGCTTCTGTACACTGTACTTACTACATAATAGTTTTAGACATAAAAAATCTTTAATGAACACCGGCATCATTAATTAGTGCATTATTTGCTGAAATAAATCTCAGTAAAACAGTTAAATTGGTATGCTTGTAATTTGAGTTGGAGACAGCACAAATTTTTATCAGTATCACTGTAATTGAGCATAAATTGACTACAAAAGAAATCTCAGTTGAAGTGGTAGATTCAGTGTTTGTCAGTCTTTCACAAAGGTGTTTTCTGAAAAAACTGTCACAGATGCAATTTTGACCAGAGTTAGTACTGTAATTATCAAATGCAATATAGTTTATTATTGTATTCCTCAATAAATAGTCAAAATATGATACAGATTTGTATAGTGCCGATGTTGTTGTTGTTATGGTCTTCAGTCCAAACACTGGTTTGATGCAGTTCTCCATGCTACTCTATCCTGTGCAAGCCCCTACATCTCCAAATAACTACTGCAACCTATATCCTTCTGAATCTGCATACTGTATTCATCTCTTGGACCCCCTCCACAATTTTTACCCCCCACACTTTGCTCTAGTACTAAATTGGTGATCCCTGGATGTCTCATAATGTGTCCTGACAGCCGATTCCTTCTTTTGGTCAAGTTGGGCCACAAATTTCTTGTATCCCCAATCCCATTCAGTAGTTCCTCATTAGTTACATGACTGACCCATTTAATCTTCAGCATTCTTCTGTAGCACCACATTTTGAAAGCTCCTATACCCTTTATATCTAATCTGTTTATCATCCATGTTTCATTTCCATGCATGGCTACACTCCATACAAATACCTTTAGAAAAACCTTCCTAACACATAAATCTATATTCAATGTTAAAAGATTTCTCTCCTTCAGAAAGGCTTTTCTTGCCATTGCCAGTCTATGTTTTATATCCTCTCTACTTAGCCATCACTAATTATTTTGCTGCCCAAATAGCAAAACTCACCTACTATGTGTCTTGTTTCCTAATACAATTTCATTGCCGTCCCCTGATTTAATCTGAATACATTCCGTTATCCTTGTTTTGATTGTGTTGATATTCATCTTATATTTTTCTTTCAAGACACTGTCCATTCCATTCAACTGCTCTTCCAAGTCCTTTGCTGCCTCAGAATTACAATGTCATTGGCACACCTTTAAAGTTTTTATTTCTTCTCCCCAAACTTTAATTCTTAATACAAATTTTTCTTTGGTATCTTTTACTGCTTGTTCAATGTACTGATTGAATAACATTGGGGATGCGATACACCCCTGTCTCACTCTCTTCTCAACCACTGCTTCCCTTTCATACCCGTCCTGTCTGATTTTTGTACAAGTCGTAAATAGCCTTTTCCTCCGTGTATTTTACCCCTGCTACCCGCAGAGTTTCAAAGAGAGTACTCCAGTCAACATTGTCAAATGTTTCTCTAAGTCTACAAATGTTGGTTTGCCTTTCCTTACCCTTTCTAAGCAGACATGTCTGCTTGTGTCTGTGTATGTGCGGATGGATATGTGTGTGTGCGCGAGTGTATACCTGTCCTTTTTTCCCCCTAAGGTAAGTCTTTCTGCTCCCGGGATTGGAATGACTCCTTACCCTCTCCCTTAAAACCCACATCCTTTCGTCTTTCCCTCTCGTTCCCTCTTTCCTGACGAAGCAACCACTGGTTGCGAAAGCTAGAATTTTGTGTGTATGTATGTGTTTGTTTGTGTTTCTATCGACCTGCCAGCGCTTTCGTATGGTAAGTCACATCATCTTTGTTTTTAAATATATGATAGTTCAATGATTTTCACACCTGTCAGCTCTTGCCCTCTTTGGAATTGGAACTACTACATTCTTCTTGAAGTCTGAGGGTCTCTCTCCTGTCGCATTATCTTGCACATCAGATGGAAGGGTTTTGTTATAGGTGGCTTTACCAAGGCTATCAGTAGTTCTGACAAAATATTGTCTATCCCTGCAGCCTCGTTGCAACTTGGACCTTTCATAGCTCTGCCAAATTCTCCTCACAGTATCGCATCTCCCATCTTTTCCCCATCCACATCCACTTCCCTTTCTATAATATTACCTTCAAGTTCATCTCCCTTGTATAGAGCCGTTATATACTCCTTCCACCTTTCAGCTTTCCCTTCTTTGCTTTTCCATCTGAGCCCTTGATATTCATACAGCTGCTTCTCTTTTTCCCAAAGGTCTATTTAATTTGCCTGTAGGCAATATTTATCTTTCCCCTAGTGAATTATGCTTCTAAATCCTTACATTTGTCCTCTAGGCATTCCTGCTTAGCCATTTTGCCCTTCCTGTCGATCTCATTTTTTTAAAGTTTGTATTCCCTTTCACCTGATTCATTTGCTGCATTTTTTTAATTTTCAGTTAAATTCAATATCTCTTGTGTTATCTGAGGATTTCTACTAGGTCTTGTCCTTTTATCTATTTGATGCTCTGCTGCCTTCACTACTTCATCTCGTGAACTGTATTTCTTTCCCCTGTTCTAGTCAGCTGTTGCCTAATGTTCCCTCTGAAACTCTCAACAACTTCTGGTTCTTTCAATTTATCCAGGTTTCATCTCCTTAATTTCCTACCTTTTTCTAATTTCTTTAGTTGTAATGTACAGCTGATAACCAATAAATTGTGGTCAGAGTCCACATCTGCCCCTGACAACGTCTTACAGCTTAAAATCTGGTTCCTGAATCTCTGTCTAACCATTATATAATCAGTCTGAAACCTTTCAGTGTCTCCAGGCTTCTTCCATGTATACAATCTTCTTTTATGATTCTTAAACCAAGTGTTAGCAATGATTAAATTATCCTCTGTGCAAAATTCTATCAGGTGGCTTCCTCGTTCATTCCTTCCCCCAGTCCATATTCACCTACTATTTTTCCTTCTCGTCCTTCTCCTACTATTGAATTCCAGAGCCCCATCACAATTAAATTTTCAGCTCTTATAATACCAATACCAGGGGGAAAAACATTGATAGCATCCTATCTCTAAGGGAATAATGTGTAAATGAACACCTAATCAACATTAAGACAGAAATTCGTCAGCAACATTAGAAACACAGAGAAAATTCTTATGCAAACAGTTATAAGGGAAAAAAATTAGGGCAGCAGCAGCAGACTGATTTGTAATACATGAGAGGCTGCACAAAGACTGCTGATTTTCCAGCTCCGACCAACATAATTGTTTAAATTTTGACTACCAGAGGTGGACTAAGGAAGCTGACTAAAAAATATTCAAGTTTACAGATGCAGACTGAATAACGTAGCATTTGGACTGTTTGAATACCCACCACCTCTAACTCAATAAACACATTGTCTGAACTAATTGAGTGTTTGCCCACGACTGTCTATGGATTTGTGCACGATACCTACAGAAAGATGCACATAGTATAGAAATTACGAAATGGTAAAATACTCCATGATTACATCTTCTATAATAATATAAAAAAAACAGCAAAAGGAAAGAATACAAAAACATATGATGCAGTGAAGGTATTTTGATTATCTATAAGCTTTATAATCAAAAAATGCCAAAGTGATAGGTATTATTTTCTGCTCTGGAAGTTTTATTGTGCATATGGATTTCCAAAGACCACCAAGAATTTTCTAGTTAGATTTTCTAATTTGAATATCTTACAAAGTAGCATGTTATTTTGGACACTTAACATTTTTGCAAGCAGGAAAATCAAGGTTACACATTTGTAACAATTGATCAAATTTTAAGATAAAACTTCCTCAAATTGACAATTTTGAATTAGTATAACTTTTTAAATATACAGTTTTCAGAATAAAGTAAGATGTTCATTGGAAACATAAAAAAGTGTGCTTTTAGACACGGTAGTTCGAGCCTAAAATAGACAACTGTTAGTTGATTTGAATTATGAATAGCATATGGTTTTAATGACATAAGTTTAAAATATTTCATGAAAATTAATTATAATTTTATAATCAGTAATCTGAAAACTATAAACTGAATAATAAAGTTTAGTGAAATATAGCATAGATAAGAATTTAACAACTTTGATGTTTCTTGTTACACCCAATGAGTGGTCGTGACCAGATGTGCTGTAATCCAGGTGAATGGTTGCTCGAAACATGCATTGAGCCATCGACACTGGCCACTGGCTGATTGGAGCAGTATTATGCTATGATGGAGAGGGGGAGGGAGGAGGGAAGGGGGAGGGGAGGGGCATTCACCCAGACTGAGACCCATGGGAGGAATCCAAGGCACTATGACATCAGTGGACTACATGAAAATTTCCAGAATGAGAATTTTCACTCTGCAGCGGAGTGTGCGCTGATATGTAACTTCCTGGGAGATAAAAACTGTGTGCCAGGCCGAGACTCGAACTCGGGACCTTTGCCTTTCGCGGGCAAGTGCTCTACCAACTGAGCTACCCAAGCACAACTCACGCCCCGTCCTCACAGCTTTACTTCTGCCAGTACCTCATCTCCTACCTTCCAAACTTTACAGAAGCTCTCCTGAAGTTTCATATCAGCACACACTCTGCTGCAGAGTGAAAATCTCATTCTGGAAACATCCCCCAGGCTGTGGCTAAGCCATGTCTCCGCAATATCCTTTCTTTCAGGAGTGCTAGTTCTGCAAGGTTCGCAGGAGAGCTTCTGTAAAGTTTGGAAGGTAGGAGACGAGGTGCTGGCAGAAGTAAAGCTGTGAGGACGGGGCGTGAGTCATGCTTGGGTAGCTCAGTTGGTAGAGCACTTGCCCGTGAAAGGCAAAGGTCCCAAGTTCGAGTCTCGGCCTGGCATACAGTTTTAATCTGCCAGGAAGTTTTACATGAAAATTAATACTGATTACCTGCATTCTGCCATGCTTGATGTCTTCCCTGACAGCAACAGCATCTCCCAGCAGGGTAACTGCCCTTGTCAAATATCAGAACCATGCTACAGTGGTTTGAGGAGCATGGTAGGGAACTCATGTTGATGTCTTGACTGCCAAATTCCTTTAATCTAAACCTGATGAAACACATCTGGGACACTTTCAGACACTCGCTCTGTGTACACAAATCAACTGTCCAAAATTTATGGGAATTACATGATCTATTCAGAGACATCTGGTACCAAATACCTCCAGAAACCTACCAAGGACTTTTCAGATCCATAAAATGAGAACTGTTCCTGGTTTTTTTTCCCTAAGGTGGACAAACACGCAAGTACGCAAGTGGTTAAGGTTTGGCTCATCAGTGTAAGTGTGTGTCAGTGTGTGTATGCATGTATGTTTGTGATGAGAGAGAGAGAGAGAGGGAGAGGGGGGGGGGAGGGGGGAGGAGAAGAAGGAGAGAATGAGTAGTAGATTTCAAGGAGGGAGGTGTATGAGTGGATGGGAAAGAGAGAAAGGGAGAAATATGTATGGGGACATGGGGGTGCAAGGTCAAGGCTAGGCTCTTCTAGCTCATGTGCATCCTGGTAGGCAGCCGGGCACCAATGGGTACAAGTGTCAGGTGTGTGAAAACAGTTAACGCATGGGTGGCAGTAAGGCTGACAGGCCATAGCTTATATGACTGTTCCACAGAGTATGAATGCATGTGGTTTGCCCATCCACAGAATGCATGTAATAGGTCTATCTGGTGGGTATCTTATACTAGCTGCCCCTGCCTGTGAGTGATAACCTTGTCTTGCTAGCAGAATCTCTGGATGGAAAATAAAAGCAGAGTACATGATTACTGCAAATACATAGAATGAGAGAAGCTAAAGAATGGGATTAATGGAATTTTAAGTGAGGAATATTAAAACAGAGGATATCCTACAGCAACCAGATGCCACCTATGTAGTTTACAGAGTCTGGTGATGGTAGGGAGGAAGAGCATCGTTGAAGAGGAATTGCAACAGTAAATGATATGCTGGAATGACAGTTTCCTGTGTAGCTCAGAGCAGTTGGTTTTGGGCTACACATAATGCAGCCTCGTTTGAAGAGAATTATGTTGTAGTATGCAGCATGTTCAGCAGCTAGTTAGTTATCATATGTACTGTGTACACAGCAGAGTAATTGCACCACACTTGTGGATGTCCTGGCTGCTTTTACTTCTACCTTTGATTGGGTAGGATATACACATGACGGAGCTACAGTTGGAGGTGGTGGATTGGTATATGATTAAGGTTTTACATCTGGGATACCCTCAAGTAAATGTCTCATGATGGTATAGCAATGAGTAGGATATTGTGTGGATTTCACATTCTGTAAAGGTGTGACAGTGATTTCCTGCACCCTATCAAGACAGCTGCCATCCTACAATTGGAAAAAGATTCTTAATGTCTTTTGAGGAAACTATCTAACCTACTTCTTACTCCTATCTGGTAGTACCACTACACTGAACCCATCACTCTCAACCACCCTACCCATCCCACTCCCAATCAATGCCTTATTTCTCTTTTTAGACCCTGTAAAGCAACCGACATGTTTTTTTTTTTTTTTCTTTTTTTTTCTCTTAAGTGTCTTTGATATTGATCTTCAAAACTGTGTTATGATAACTACTAAGTGAATTAAACAGTTAATAATGATTCACCACAACACAGTCAGATTTACTTTTTAGTTGATTTATCTTTATTGTACTAAAATACGATGATAAACTTTTAAGTAGTAATTTTGCCAGGCAGTAAAACATAAGTCAGCAGTTCGCATAGTCTATGAATATTCTGTCAAAATTTTACAAGTGACAACACAAATAACTAACACCTTGACTGCTGAAGCGTGACTGACTAATAAAGTGAATGACAAAGTTTTGCACTGACTGAATATTCATCACAGACTTAATAATAGCATGGTGATGACTGAAGGTTCACTACCTAACTGACATGGAGTGTTACAGGATGATTATGAAATGCTGACTAACACATAACATCTATACTGTTTAACTGCTCAGCCCTAACTATGACTTTGTATGGAATGCCTGCATAAAGACACACATGCTACAATAACTAAAAAATTGTAAAGTACTCAGTATTTACAGCTTTAATAATAATATAATTACAACAAAAGTAAAAAAAAATACAAAAATACATTAGTCAGTGAAGCTATCTGGATTAATTGTAGTCTGTATAAGCAAAAAAATGGCAAAATGATATGTATTATTTTATGAAGCAGAGGTTTAATGTGCATGGGGATGTCCAAAGCCTACAAGAATTTTCAGAAAAGTTAAATTTTCTAATCTGAACATTTTAAAAACCAAAACGTTATTCTAGGAAAGTTACATATTTTTATAATCAGAAAAATCAGTGCTACAAAACTATAAAAGTACATTATGTTTTAAGATACAAATGCACCAGAACAGAATCATTTTGAATAGTAGTAATACAGAGTTTCCAGAAAAAGTAAAATGTTAGCTGCAATGTGGAGAATGGGGGCTTTCAATTAATGTATTTTAATCCTAAAGAATTATTAGTGAAATAAAATTTTGAAGATAAAATGGTTTTAGTGACTGTAGTGAATCATAAATTTAGAATATTTCAAGAAAGAACATGTTTCCTTAAAAAGTAATTAGACTGTTATCATCAGTGGTCTGAAACACATTGAATTATAAAGTTCACTTAAATACAGCACAGACAGAAATGTGACAGTTTCATGTATTCTCGCAATAAGCATTATGTGTAGAAGACACCAGGGGAATACTGACACCTTAAGAGATTTTTTGTTTTGGTTTGGAATCCTGTCACTTGCATGGAAAAATTCATGGTGCACTGTGTGACCCTGGAATGTTAGATATGTATTATTTTATGAAGCAGAGGTTTAATGTGCATGGGTATGTCCAAAGCCCACAAGAATTTTCAGAAAAGTTAAATTTTCTAATCTGAACATTTTAAAAACCAAAACGTTATTCTAGGAAAGTTACATATTTTATGAGAAAAATAAAAGAAAAAGGATGTTGAATATCTTCATAACTGCATATCCATTTTCTCAAGCCTGCAACCTTTTGGTGTTGCCCTGAGTATCTGGGTAATACTGACACCCTTATAGAGTATGAAATACAGACATAATAAAACTAATTTTCTAAGAAATCAACAAATTTCACCATCTTAAAATATAGCAAAATACATACATAGCATGTTTTGTTTGAAAACAGTGTTCAAATTGGAAAAAAACAGCAGCTTCAGCTTCATCAAAACCTAGAACACTGTTGTACTTGCTTGATGGTTTTCTTGTGGTTATTTCGGGATTTCTCTTTTTTAAAACCATTTATCCAGTCTTCTTCAGTCATTTTGGTTAATTTATTGAAATTTTACTTAAGCTGTAGTTTTTTGGCAAGTTCATAGGCAACTCACCACACTCAGACAGGGAAATGCCATAGAATAATAGTGCCAATCATAATTCTGTTTTGAATAACCCAGGTACAAAACGTGTCTCATATACACTCCTACCTTCTTTTACTGCATTACAGACATGGGCATTTCCTATCCTATCAAATCTAAGGCACTTACGAAAGCAGCTGTGTTATTTACCAGGCAAGCTGTGATTACTGTGCAGTATTCCATGAGTATACAATGCCAACCATTTGTTTATCTATATGAATGACCATTGCCAATCTGTAGCTAACTAAAAGCTCTGCCAACCAGGTGTTGAACATACTGTGGCCTGCATTAGAAGACAATGAGTAAGAATGACAATTAAAATGCATTAGGGCTCTTTGTGCCTATACAATGGCTATTGCAAATCAGTGTTGCATGAGAACAACGTTTTCAATTAAACTATTAATATAGGGGCTCAGCAGTTATCAGTGAGTTATATTACATTACAGACTGTACTACAACAACATGATTCACTTGTAAAAAAACCTTGAACTAGATGATAATATTAACAAATAACTGAGGGCTGCACATTAATCCTCTTTCCCAATACAGGACGGGTAGACGTGGGAACACTGAAATTAGTGAAAACCACATTTAATGAATATTTCCTAATTTTAACAAGAAGCATAAGAACTAAAAGATAACAGTGACTCCCTGGACTGTTAGCTAATTAACAGCAAATAAACTGTGTGATTAACATAGTCTAGCACAACAATGAAACTAAATTCCACCTGGTAGAGCAATTAGTATTGTGTGCTCTGTGATAAAGTTCTTGAATTATGCACATCTTCCTTGAGCAAACTCTCACAAATGCCATAAACTTGTAAAATACTGTAAATTATATCTCACAATAAATAAATAAACTAAAGGCCTAGGCTAAACAATTGAAGGCAACTCTATGCCAATAGCTCTGCAGGCACACAACTCCTTACAGTAAAAAGTTTAATTTATAATATATAAAAGATAAAGCTACATAAATTCATTTACATACAGCAGTAATTAAAAGTTATGCAAACTGTAGACATGAAATGCCACAAAAAATCGATGTACATAAATTCAGTTAAATACAGCAAAATTAATAAATTATAGTGTACTTTTTTTCAAAGTGCTAAAGGTTAAACATAAGATATTTGACATACGACAGTGCGCAAAACATGTATTCCTTGTTGTATACATACACTGAAACACCCAAAGAAACTGGTATAGGCACGTGTATTCAAATACTGAGATATGCAAACATGCAGAATACAACACTGTGGTCGGCATGCCTATGTAAGACAACAAGTGTCTGGCGCAGCTATTAGATAGGTCAGTGTTGCTACAATGGTAGGTTATCAAGATTTTAAGTGGATTTGAATGTGGTCTTATAGTCGGTGCATGAACAATGGTATACAACATCTCTGACATTGTGATGAAGTGGGGATTTTCCCATGCAACGATTTCATGAGTGTACCATGAATATCAGGAATCCAGTAAAACATCAAATCTTTGACATTGATGCAGCCAGAAGAAGATCCTGCAAGAGCGGGACCAATGATGACTGAAGAGAATCAGTCAATCTGACAGAAGTGCAACCTATTCACAAATTGCTGCAGATTTCAATGCTGGCCACCAGTGTCAGCACGTGAACCATTCAACAAAACGTCATCGATATGCAATTTTGGAGATGAAGGCCCACTTGTGTACCTTTGATGACTGCACAATGCAAACCTTTACACCTCGCCTGGGCTTATCACCACTGACATTGGACTGTTGATGACTGGAAACACGTTGCCCGATCGGACAAGTCTCATTTCAAATTGTATCGAGCGAATGGACGTGTACGGGTATGGAGACGACCTCGTGAATCTGTGGTTCAAAATGGCTCTGAGCTCTATGGGACTCAACTGCTGAGGTCATTAGTCCCCTAGAACTTAGAACTAGTTAAACCTAACTAACCTAAGGACATCACAAACATCCATTCCCGAGGCAGGATTCGAACCTGCAACCGTAGCGGTCTTGCGGTTCCAAACTGCAGCGCTTTTAACCGCACGGCCACTTCGGCCGGCCTGAATCTGTGGACCCTGCATGTCAGCAGGAGACTGTTCAAGCTGGTGGAGGCTCTTTAATGGTGTTAGGCATGTGCAGTTGGAGTGATATGGGACCTAGACACAACTCTGACAGCTGACAAGTACGTAAACATCCTGTCCGATCACCTGCATCTATTCATCATGTCCATTGGGCATTCAAACGGACTTGGGCAATTACAGCAGGATAATGCAACACCTCACACATCCAGAATTGCTACAGCGTAGCTCCAGGAACACTCTTCTGAGTTTAAACAGTTCCGCTGGCCAGCAGACTCCCTAGACATGAACATTATTGAGTATATCTGGGATGCCTTGCAACATGCTGTTCAGAAGAGATCTTGTACTCTTACTGATTTATGTGCAGTCCTGCAGGATTCATGGCATCAGTTCCCTCCAGCACTACTTCAGACATTAGTCGAGTCCATGCCGTGTCGTGTCGCTCTACCTTTGCGTGCTCGAGGGGGCCGTACATGATATTGAGCAGGTGTACCAGTTTCTTTGGCTCTCCAGTGTATGTTACACTAGGAATAGTATGTTATTAAATTTGCAGGCGATTTGTGTGTACAGAAGGTGGGAAATTTAGTACACAGATCTCTGGCAGCAACAATGACTGGGCATCAAGCTGAACTGAGCTTGGCTGAAAGTTAAGGGTATGCCATTCTGTGCTGTTTCAACTCTATGCCGGAGTTCATCAATAATAGTGACAGTCAAATGGTGGCATTTCAATCTCTTGGCAACCCATGACCAGAATTTTTAATTGTTGAGGTATCTGGAGAAAGTGATAACAAGGGAAAGAGTTGAGTGCTTTCTGTTTTGAGGTATATCAGGACAACATGGCAACATATGGTTGTAAGTTACCTTCTTGAAAGATACCATTGTGGAGACCTCAAAAGTAATGCACAGCAACCAGCCCTAATGCATGTAATATCTGCTGTCAAAATTGCTAGTGGTGTGCCCTAGTGTTAATGACAAAAGCAATCTGTCAATTTTTGTTATGTTCAGAGCCTCCACACATGGACACTTCTATTGTGATGCAGAATGCAGAACAAAAACCTGTCTGAAAAGGTAACATGGTGTCACTTCTGTGTCCAATGATCCTGTCACACTGTTTGCATTGATACTTGATACAATCAAGCACATTTTCTGACCCAAGGTCAGTAACAGGGCTGTATGATCTTGTACAGCCACGAGTCATGGGATTGTGAATAGCATGAATAACACATTATGGAACAATAATGCACAGTCTCAATGGCTCACAATCCTGCTGCTGTTGAATTCTGACATGTTGTGTCAGATGTTTCTCCTTGTAAATAAGCAATATTAAAATGTGGTTAATGAATAAGAAACCTACTGTGTAATCTTCCCTCACATAAATAGTGTAGTGGTATTACTTCTAACTACTTTTTACAATTGTACTGAAATGCTAATCACTTGCATATTCAAGAATGTAGTATACATCAGGCCAATTTGAAGTTTGTTACATGCTATGTTCTTGGAGTTGCAGTTGTAATTCTCATCAAATTTCTAAACTTAAATATATTTTATATAAAGTTT
This sequence comes from Schistocerca serialis cubense, assembly GCF_023864345.2. NCBI lineage: Eukaryota > Metazoa > Arthropoda > Insecta > Orthoptera > Acrididae > Schistocerca > Schistocerca serialis. The sequence continues at coordinate 984,260,191 of NC_064640.1, read as the reverse complement.
TCAAACTCAGAAACCCTCTTCCAAGATGACAAAACATTTAATATGGCATATGTTCATTCCTAACATGCATACAGAGTATGCTCTCTATGAGGTAATGCAAGATCTCTGTGGGCAGTTAATTCCATCAGTGAGAAATATCTGTATGGGGATCTAGAAGAGATCTGGTGGTTCACAGATTGAAAATTTCCTCTCCATTGTACTCAGAGATTTTTTATAGAATTCAAATCTGGAGTCCCTGCTGCTCAGTCCATATGGTGGATGTAGTCACCTGCAACAAATTCATCCATTAAGTGGCTTGTTGTAGGTTGGTATGATGATCCATGAAAGGAAGTCTCAAACAATTGCACCTCTAGAATGAGAAATTAATGTAGTTGCAGTGCCTCATCTTCATATATCAGGATATTAACAGTATTCATCTGACCACTAATATATATATATCTACTTTCTATGATTTTCTCATGATTTCACTTGCTAAAATTTCTCCTCCAGATGAACATGTGATGAAAATCATTCTAGAAACTGAAGCAGAATTCATGAGAGAAGAGCAAATTCTTTTATTTGTTAACAGCAAAATCTCAGTGATATAGAATCTACAACAAATAAGCCCTATTTTGAATTGTTTGAGTAGCAGACACTTTGCCAAATTTATCACATACAGACCAACCTACATCAGCATCTGATGTAGTTTGTTGGGAAATTTCTGTTTCTGTTAATTCCCTGGACCTGAACTAGTATAAGTTGGTAAGCGTCCGAAGGCTTTGGTCAGTCATTAATTTTTGGTAACAGCCATCATTACCTAGCTGATAATACTGGGTGAGGTAGCCACTTTCGTCTGTTGTGTTAGTGGTTTGTACTTCACTCTGTACACTCAGTTCATGCAAATAACCAGGCCGAAAAACTGTGTGCTGTGGGATTTTTGGCTGAAAGGAAAGACCATCAGATCATTTACTTCATTATAATCAGTTACAGCTTTGGTTTTGGAAGGATACTGCGGTAAAGTGCAAGAGATAGGGGAAGAATATTAAATATGTTATGACGTTGTCAAAATTGCTATTGAAGAAATAATTACAAGTACAGTCACATCTGGTATAAGCGAGTAAGAGTTGGGCGCGCGCACACGCGCGCGCGCGCACACACACACACACACACACACACACACACACACACACACACACACACACACACAGACCATGATGACAGTGAAACCATATGACCTCATCTCGTGAAATATGAAGTACAAAAGCTTCAATAAATGCCAAAAACAGACTGCCATTCATTGTGTTGTAAATATTATTTCTATTTCATACAGTTCCTTTCCCTTGTGATAAGATTTTTACAGAATATGTCAATACATAACACAATTTCAGTCTGAATTACAAACAACATGTACGCTATATACACTTCCATCTGTGATGTCTACTTTCACAGATTAGGGAGCCTGCACTGCAAGAGGCAGATGGACTTGTTCCTCCTCCATGGTTCCTCAGCCTATAGCAGCCTACATGGGAGCCATTCTCATTTCAGTCCCTCCCCACAACCCCTTGTGGAAGTCAGCTAGCTTACAGTTCAAACATTGTGTATTTATACGTTAATGATCAAATGAACACTATAATGAAGTAAAATAGTCACATTGTCAGTATCATTTGCAGAACAGTCACATCAGCTGAAAATCTCTCCCACAATATTACTATGATTACTATCTTGATATGTTTTGTATATTTTCCTTCTCTCTTATATAGAGAGTCCAAATATAAAAAAAAAATGAAACTACTCAATTGATAAACATAGTCCAAATTATTATTATTAATACAAGTTAATTAAACATATCCAAGTCATAAAACAGCCATTTTCCTTTACTAATACAACTTTGTGTTTTTTTTTGTGAATTCATGAAGGCTCTCTTTGAATTATTATAAATCTTTTCTTACATAGAAATTTCTGAGTACAGTATTGGTATACCTTCTCATAATGATGATCTTACTGTTCTGAAAGTTAGGAGTGCTATGAACTGTTTTAAGTGTTTCTATTAGCAGTACTGGGACTTGTGTCTTCTGAAAGTTTTTATTATGCATTGTCACTAACAGAAACTTTCTGTATCATCACAAACATATTTATAGTACTGGTCTTGAGTATTGGGTCTTTATAAAGTTTAAATTATGCATAATGTGGAGACAGAAGTCTGTAATATTATGTCCAGTTAACACATGAGATGAAGAAATAACAGTTTTTGATAGGAATAGAAGTGGGAAATTACACAATTAATGGCACATAAATTGTAAGAATTTTGATTCAATGTTTTGATGTGTCATATACGAATTTACTCTCTGTAAACAGTGAATCATCCATGCTTTACACCCTTCTACATGAAGTATCACCTGGAGTTACAATTATATTAATACAATGTTCCTTATTCTACAATAAAAAAAGAACTAAAGCATGATTCAGTTTTTTTTAATTGGTGGTATTACCCATATGGGAGACATTTCACTTCAAGTCCAATGAAATATGATTAAATATTAGTAATAGAGAAGCAATTTGTACTTTAAGAAATTATGTATGAAGTGAGTAAGGTTGCGGCTTCATAGCTCATTGCCTTAATAATTTAGCATATGATTTTCCTTTAGATCATGTAAGTCAAATTTCCTTTACACCCATTTATTGTGAATGGAAAAATTTTCTTCAATACTATACAAAACTGATTTACATCACCCACAGAACTTATTCTTTTTTGTACTACTGTCACAGAGCAAAAGTAACAAATATTTTAATTTGCCAGCTTTCTCTTAAATGATTACATGTCTTAACTACCATATACATCTACATCTACATCCACACCCTGCAAGCCACTGTGAAGTACATTGCAGAGGATACTTCCTATTGTACGAGATATTAGTGCTTCTTCCAGTTCCATGTAAAGAAACAAAAAGATGAATGAACTACTATTTCCTATTTTTCCTCATTTACCACTTTTGTTTCAGAAGATTCTAGAAACTCAAGTAGTTCTGGGATTCAGATTCATCTTGTTCTTGTCTGTTACACTGTATACAGTTGTGGAATAATAGGTTTCTAATAACTCTAATAACTAATGATTTATGTAACTGTATGATCTTCACTGCTTACAGTTTATATGGATGCAAATTTGTGTCATCTATACAGATAACTGCTGTTGTAATTGTTGCTTGGTAAATTCTATCACATATCTAGTACACTGTAAAATTCTATTAACCATTTTTTAATTTTTTTCCTCATAACATTATTAGTATCCAAATGTATTGCACTTAAGACCATCAGTAAGGAATAGGATAGTATGGTCTGCATTAACATCTTTTTATTTTAGGATAATACTCCAGTTTACATCACTGCAGGAGTTTCAGGAGGTCTCTTTTTTGCACTTTTTGTGATAGTCATCTTCACATACTGGCAGCTCAGTAGGTAAGTAACCAGTAAATGTAAATGTATACAAACACATTTAAATTATTATTTGTAAATGCTTTTGTCATTTTTTATTTTGTAACTTGTATCCATATATCAATTTATGGACAGTCAGTTTGCTACATTTTTCACTTGTTATGAACCTATAATAATAAACAGATTAGTTGCCTTAAACATCACCCATAGATTTTTGCATTTAGATTCTCTGTTATAAGCAGAATCTTTTCAGAAGTGAACAAGATTAGTCTGCTGATTCTGAGCAGCAACTTAGAAGTAGATTTTATTGTATTACTGGTTGCTTCAAAAATTGTAGACTGTTAATTTCAGTACATAGTAGCTTCCAAAAATTACATAATTTCGTGATTTCCACCAACATGAGATGTGCAGACCTACAAACCTTAGTTATGAAACCATAGCACACAACTGAGATAATATTTGGTTCATAGTTAACAACAAAAAAGGTTACTGATATAAAACAATTTCATGACCACACTGATTAAAGTGAAAAGAGTTACTACATGCTCCAAATGGGCTGTAGGTTATGAAGAAAAATAAAATACATGTCAAGTTTTAATTTTTCATCATATAAATTGCATCTAATTAATCCTTATCTTCATTTCAGAAGTAACTTAGAAACAACACTTAAAACACAAATACCCCTATCCACTGCTATTAAATTCTAAGATTTATGGATTAGGTAAAACTTTTTAGCCCAGAAGGGACTCGTTAAGTATTTTATGTCAAAATTTCCTTTTTATGGTACCACACTCTTTTAAATAAAAGAAATTAGTCTTACATTTTTCCAGTGATTAGGTGCAGTTCTTGAAGTGAGATTCCCAATATTTTACAAACATACCTATAGTTGCCATAAACCTTTCATCAAGCTCTAAATTTTTCCGGTTAGAAAATTTCTTCATGTATGAAAACAGGCGTAAGTCAAAAGGTACCTACTTTGGTGAACAGAGTAGATGATCCAACAATTTATACTTCAGATTTGCGTGTTTTCCCATTACCTAACTAACTCAATGGGCAGGTGGACTGTTCTGATGAAAGGTAACATTTTGATTTTTAAATATAGGCCTCTTCTTATACAATATTTTATACAGTTGTTCCAGAAGACTTGTGTAGTGGTTGTCAGTTATTGTTTTCCACTTTGGAAGATAACCTTTCAGAGAAATCCCTTTAGCATCCCAGAAAACACTGAATGTAAAACATTTCTTTGCATGGCTATCTTCCACAACAACTCTTAAAATAAGTTATTATTAGTTTCTCCATTTTAAGCTTATTGCAGTTTAAGTAAAGAGAACTTTACACCAAATGCATTTTACTTTTACTTATAAATCATCTTATGTGGTCATTCTCCAAATGGATACATACATTTACACATTTTTGGTTTTTTAAATTAAAAATAGTGTTTTGCATAAAAAGTTGGTGTGCAATTTACTTATGATACTTACGTTAACCAAGAGGGAGGAAGCAGGGTCTGGAGAACAGGCAAACATGGGGCAGGAACACCATAAGTAAAATGCACAACTTTATATACAAAATACTGTTTTTAATCTAAAAAATGAAAGATGTACAAACATATGTATCCAGTTTGCAGAATGACGATTGAAGATGCTTTATAAATAAAAGCAA